>NW_009193754.1:6314-6615 GCF_000690835.1 Fulmarus glacialis | reverse complement strand
AGGACCCCCCCGCAGAAGTCTGGTCCTGGGGGGGGACATACAGGGACAGGTCAGGGCTCCCCGGAGAAGCCCAGCCTGGGGGGGACATGCAGGGACAGGGCAGACGCCCTGGAGAAGCCCAGCCTGTGGTGGGGGGACATGCTGGCGTTATGCCCCATATGTTGTCGCTGCCGCACCGACCCCAATGGAGCCAGGATTGCAGGGGATCCCTGCCCTGGCATTGATCTGGAGCCTTACCTGCAGCCTCCCTACGGCAGGGTGAGCCCTGGTGCCCCCCCCGCCCCCTTCTGCATGCCCCCTG
>NW_009193754.1:4091-6224 GCF_000690835.1 Fulmarus glacialis | reverse complement strand
ATGGCAGGAGAGGGAGATTCCAGCATAGCCCCCAGCCCCTCACCCAGGTGTGTTCAGACTCCCAGGTGAAATGGTCCATCACTAGTGCAGTGGCCAGGGCAAATTTATTTCTCTTTGCTAAAAAATACTGTAGCTGGTTCTGCACTCCCCAAGAGGACATATAATTATAAGAGGAGACATCATCTTCCCCTAGGTTAGAGACCTAACACACTGTACTGGTCCGTAGCCTCCCACCGTGCCCTGTTAATCCCTCTGAGCTCACTACAACAGCAAAGTCCTCCAGAAGCAGGCAATAAACTGCTGGGATAGGGAGGCTGGTTTCCAGCGAGCCCTAAAGGATGCTTAAAGGATTCCGTGGATGCCCCCCTAGCTGCGGAGCAGTGTGAGGACCAACCTGGAGAGACGCCCAAATTCAACACACAGACCCACGCAGGGCACAGCTCCGCCGGCTTGCCAACACCTGCCCGGGGACCCATCAGGCAGGCCGATCCCCCAGCTGCCTGCAGGCTTCTCCTGTTAAATGCCCAGTTATTTATCAAAGAAAATTCTGCAGTTCGGTTTGTGCCAAAGTGCCACTTGTTTTGTCTACATTTTTCTCTGAGAAATTAGAGCACAGAAGCTTATTGTTTTTCAAATGACTTAGGCGCCTGCCCATGCACAGAACCAGCCTTAAAGATAGCAGGGGTCTGATGTGCAAATGAAAGGCAGGATACAACCCCCTGGGAATATTTGTTCCCATTAAGCTTTGCAACTTTTTTGAAAGCATGTAAGCATTTAAAGGAAATATTTACCAGTTAAACAATAATGGCTCCACAAGAGCAATTGAGATCACTGGCCCATCCCCTGTATTTCCTCATGGATATGCTGAGGCTGCTGATTGAACTGGAGCTGTCTCAGGTCATGCTGTGCCCTCCGGGGAAGCTGATGGGTGTTAGATGTGCTGGCGTGGGGCTCTCAGGTGCACCCGTGTAAAAGGAGCATAAACTGCTTTGGTCACATCCTCCCTGGGGAAGGGAGCAGAGCAGAGGGGAATCAGCCCTGGGACGTACTGGTGAAGCTGGAGCTCCATTGCCGGGGAGGACAGAGCACGCGGGAGATGGGATCCCTCGCAGCAGCAAGGGAAAGGTTAGCTGATGCTGGTGCAAGCGCAGCTCCACGTTAGACAGCACCTCACATAGCACAAAGAGGTTTGCTCGGTCTGTCTGGATCCAGTCTACCTCTGGGGAATGATTTCAGCTCACTTAATCTCATAAGCACGAAGCACAGGCAACTTTTCCCAAGAGCTTTGAAGGGACGGTAATTATATTATTACGCAGAGAGCATTATTGTCTTTTCTGGTGTATGGGGGAGATGAACAGAGCCTGATACTCAACTTGTCTAATAACTGCAAAATGCATTTGGAAGCCAATGGAAAGCTTCTCCATCTGACTATACTGAAAGCACAGTATCTAATTTCATGGCTGAGACACTCACCTTATCCGTGGTGCTCCATCATTTGTCCTGGGCAGGGATCCTTTCCTTATGGAGCATCTTGGTTTCTTACTGTCAGAACAGAAAAAGCCCGCTGTTACACTCCCTTTGTCATGGAGGCAGAGATCAGTGATACAGCCCTTGCCCATGATGGACCCGGTGTGGGGTTCCCTGGATGCTCCCAGAGGTCCTTGCAGAGTGGAGTGGAGGACGAAAGCAGGATCGTGGCCACAGAGTGCCTGTGTCTGGCATTGGCACTGAGCTCACACCGCAAAGGCTCGCTGGCGTGCCGGAGAGGCACAGACACAGTGATACCAGTGGCAGGGCACGGGGAGCCCCGTCCCTTCCCTCCTGTGCACTGCAGATTGCACAGCGGGTGTTTTAGGAACATCCTATGGGTCCTGATCCTCCCCTTGCTCACATGAGCTTGCAGTGTGGGTCACCCTGCTGTGACCCCGGTGGGAAAGGCCAGGCAGACCCACAGTGCCTTTGCACCCTTTGCGGTAGGGCAGGCAGGGATACGAGCAAGGACCGAGCAGAAGGTGGAGCAGAAGCCCTGGCTCCACCTAACACAGTGCTGGGGCTTCACTGAACACCGAGCCATCCCCTCCAGCAGTCTCCCCAGTGCCTAAGGCTGGGATTTTCCGAGAACCCAAGAGAATG
>NW_009193754.1:0-4060 GCF_000690835.1 Fulmarus glacialis | reverse complement strand
GCCGACACTCACCAGGGTGCATCCAAGTTCCTTTACGCTCGTTTGTGATCCCATCTGCTGTACCCCAACACTATATTTTACTATTTTCAGTACGTACACATGCTCGTTTAAGGACAAAGACCCCTAACTGCCCGGGTAACCTTTGCACGAGTCCCTGGGATCCCAAGTGTAAATTTGATGGTGAGAAAGGGGATGGACTCGTCGACACCCAGTGTCCCACATGGCACTCAGCTTTCAGCTCCTTGCAGGACAATGACATCCAGCGCAGGACTAAGCACACCACTGTTCAGGGTCTCCATTAGAGCCTTCTCAGCCACTAGACAATTATTCCCTAAGCGCACTGCAGCATTTTAAAATTCTGCAATTATTTTAATTGCAAAATGTTTGCTTTTCAGTTCCATTTACTGGGTGAAAACTTTGCTCAAGCAAGTGCCCATGTCAGCTGCTTAAGAACTGCATATAACCCATTAAAAGAGCATTTAATCCTCTGCTCATAGGGAGGGTTCAGTGTCTTATATGCTAATATTCATTATGTTTGAAGGAAATCCCCCAGGACACAGCCTGGCAAAGTTCCCTTGAAAGCAGAGGAGTGATGCCAGTTCAGAGTGGGGGAAGATCAGATCTGTTGGCTCTGTTAATGTCGGTGTGATGAGCTTCTGACAAAGGCAGTAAGGGATTTTGGCTCCCGACTGCAAGTCTGTCTGAATTTGAAGTCCTCCCTGGACCGGTGGTTTACATGTTTCCTCCAAGGCTTTCTCCCTTGCACACTAGAAGTGTACTCCCACGACATCTAATATTAATGCCTCTCTCCGAGCCAAGAAAGAAATATTTCTGCCCAACCTCCCTCTTAGATTTAACAATGTCGAAATCTCCTTGTCTCCCACTGGTTTTACCACCAGTGTGAGCTACAAGGCGTGCTGAGTGCTGGCCCAGAGCAGGTCTCAGGCTGAGCACCAGGCTGGCTGCAAAGGTGAGATTTTCACCCACCTCCCCGTTTCCACCTCTGCCCATCCCGCAGACCTGCCAAGCACACCGCACCCGCCTGGGCAGCAGCGCCAGAACCAACATCACCCCACGAGCATCCACGGTGGATTGAGGGCCTGAGGATTAGGCTGGGCTTCCAGCCAGTCCCCTGTGCGGTAGGTGAGCTCGGAGGGTGTGAGGGTGTCTGGAGATGGGGTGGGGGGACTCAACTTTGCTCTGGCTCTGTAGGCATGAAAAAGGAATGATTAACAGAGGAGACTTAATAGGAGACCAGCATTAAGATCGCACATCAGGAAACCTCTCTTAGAGAGGAGTGCTTACTCCCTGTTGCAATAAACGGGACATGCTCAAGCACACGAGCGCTTCCCCAAACTGGGGCCAGAGGTGCTGAAGTGGCAGATAGAGATAGATGGATGGGGAGAAAGACAGAAGAGTGACACACATACAGATGCAAAACTTTTCAGCTACTACAAGCCATGGCTGACCCCATATCTGCTGTGTACAATGGGCTCTCGCTGGCCTCCGCAGGGGTCTTGCACAGAACTGGAAGTACTTGCTAAAGCAATAGGAATTTCTGGTGCTTCTGAAAAAAGGGGGCATGGCTTTTCCTGTTTTACGACAAATCTTCTGTTCAGGCTTTTCATAAGGCTGTTTGTAAACTTTCCACTGAAGTTTAGGCTTTGGAGCAGTCCCTGTTCTGCAGAGCTCTGTAAGGAAAATGACCTCCCATTATCCGATTATGTCCCATATTGTTCTCGGTTGCGTCAGTTGCAGACCAGTTATCTCAGTGGAAATCTAGTGGAGTCCATTGATGTCAGTGGGATCAAAGCACGTCAAACCAAGAAAAGTATTTGGCCCATAGCTCTCGGTCTGTCGTCACCAGTTGCCCAGTGCTATGGGTATTATGACCCAGATCCGATTCCCACAAACTGATTTTTTTTTCCCTGAGTAAGGACTTCACAAGCATTACCAGTCTCAGGACTGGTATGTTCTAACTTAAGGTGACCATAGAGACATACAGCAGCGTAGTTGTAGCTGTGCAAAAACAAATGCGTGAAGAGGGCAACATCCTGTAGCCAGGTTTTATTTTCTCTTATGTGCACACAGAGGAGTTCTTATTTTCGTTTAGAGGAGGCAGTAATGGCTGCTGCGTAAAAACTGGGAAATGATTCATCTCACCCAGGAACAAACTGAATTTCGCGGCTTTCTGTGAAATTTCCCTGGCAAAAAGTGGCATTAGTCAGCAGGGAATGGTCCCCCACCCCGCCGTTCCCTTCTGCGTTTTCCTAGTGAATCACTCCCGAAAGAGTGCATGGGAAGTGCGGTAGGAAGAGCTGTGAGTTGCATGCACAGCTCAGGCCCTTCATCAAGGCCATCCCAGTGAGCAGCTCAGGGGAGAGCATTTCGCACAAGACTGTTGTTTGCTCTGATTATCCTTCTCTATCAGGAGAAAGTCTCCAGCTCCAGAATCCTGCACTACGTGGAGCTCCTCTCTGCAGTCACCTCCCAGGCTATGGGCAGGATTCCCGTCGCCCATAGTGTTCGCTTTGGGAGAGAGGACAGAGAGTGATGATTTCTGATCATCCTCTTCTGTTTGCAGAGACCCTTTCCTTTCCTTTCTCTGTCTGAAAGCTCAAGTTAAATCTGCCCTTCCGCTGCTGGTGTGACTGTGAGTCAGGTTCGTTTAGTCTAATTTGTTGCAGTTTGTAAATCTGTCTCCCCAGAGCCAGCCCCATCTGCAGCAGTAGAGTCTGGGAAATGGCTCAAATGAGCCTGCAGCCCAGATTCAATCTCTCTTCCTTACCTCTAGGGAAACTTGTGCGGAGCTGGTAGTTTAGCAGTATAGAGGGGGACTAACTCAATCGGCAGAATGAATGCTGGATCACAGGGAATAACATTCAAAATCTGCCAGAGCAGACTCGGTGTTTTCTGCTGCTACCCAGAGGAGAGGAGGATTTTCGAGGAGGCTCAGGGTCCAGCCACCACATCTGGGCTTCTGTCTCGCACAGCTTCCCAAGTGGTGGCAGAGCTGCCAATCCGCTTTTAAATTAATTTTATCACTGACAAAGCCTTGTTGTTTCTTCTTATGTTTGATTCTCTGCCCAGTGAATTGATTCCGTGAATGTTAGACCCTGGGAAAAAGTATGCTGGGTTATTTCTACTGAGAGCCGTTCACTGGTGTGGTCCTGCTCCATATTCCCACACAGCCAGCCAGTACCTGGGTATCCCAGCTGCTCCTACCTACAGCCAGCTTTTTGTCCCAAAACACCCCAGGTGAGTCACTGAAAGCCTCCTGCCTGCATTGTATAATGACACAGATTAGGGCGGTGGGACTCACAGGTCTGCAGGTAGCTGAAAACAGACAGCATGCAAATCACTCAGCTCCATGGTTATAAATTTGAGAGGCTTTGCTGAGCTCCTGCCGCAAACGCCGGCACGCTCCAGGCTCAGCCGTTAGCCAGTGCAAGCCTCAGGTCTGTGTGAGAGCAGGGATGGTCCCTGCCCGCAGCCCCATTCAGCCCCGCGTCCTGCCTGCTTCCTGGGGCCGAACTCTGCCCGGTGCAATCTGAAATCAGCAGCGCAGCATCATGGCTCGGGGTCCTGCCGCGCTGAGAGAAAGCGGCACCGCCGTGTGCTGCGCAGAGGGGAGAGAGAGCGGACGGGGGGAGCGTGGGTGGAAGGATGAACAAGGTGGTGTTATGTCAGAGGTTTTCAGAGAGGCAGGCAGATGGAAAAAGAGAATGAGTTATGGGAAAAAGGAGATTTGCTAAGAATTTCCAGCTATCTCGCAGGTATTTGTGCAAATGCTTGAAGCCTTCCTCTACATGCACAGGAGGTAAAATTTACCCTCTGAGTCCTCCGCTCCTGGAAAACAGCCTGAGCGCCAGTGGGGTGAATTAAAAACAATAGCGCTACAGGCTGGGCTTCGTTCTGAGCAAACCAGCGTTGCAGACACTCCTCGACTCAGCACGTGCGTGGCTGATAGCAGAGGCAGCCTCACTGGGAGCAGTCGAAGGATGCTTGAAAAACTCATTTGCTTCGGCAGCCCTTTGCCAGCGCTATGTGTTCAACCAGC
>NW_009193753.1:0-17870 GCF_000690835.1 Fulmarus glacialis | reverse complement strand
GCACTCAATCCCCTCATCCAGATCGTTGAACAATTAGTTATGATTAGTTACCAAATATATTACGACAAGCTATAACCTCATGCAGAACTGCACGTGCAATGTATTGACTTACTTCCTTTCAGTTTCTTAATTAGCCACAGCACTAGGAAATGTTCTAGGTACTCTAGAATCACAAGCATGGTAGAACTGAAGTTTCCAAGGAATAAATACCATTTTTTCATGTTGTTTGTTGTTGGAATGTGTGTAAAATAACACACAGAAACT
Organism: Fulmarus glacialis; assembly: GCF_000690835.1. NCBI lineage: Eukaryota > Metazoa > Chordata > Aves > Procellariiformes > Procellariidae > Fulmarus > Fulmarus glacialis. The sequence continues at coordinate 17,606 of NW_009193753.1, read as the reverse complement.
CAGAATATATTCCTTTTTTTAAGTTGTCTTTCATTACTGTTTCCTGCATATTACAGAAAATATTCTTCGAAATCTCTCCTCCTGTCACCAACAGAGCATTGCCATCAGAGCTAGCTATCTTTTACTGGTGAAATACCAGAAGCCTTAGTGCACTAAGTGAATCTAAAGCTTAGTCTGGGACTCGGAGCTAATCCAGGATGTCTGCTAATACAGTTTTGCTTCCTGAATGTACAAGGACAGCATTCTTCATTGAGTTTGTTCTAAACCTTTGCAATGCCAACAGTTCAGAGGAAGCCGACCTAGTGTTTAGAAGCGGTTGCCATTCTAGCTGGTGAGGCATCAGTTGAAGACTTTTTCTGTCCTTCACCACAAGGCGTGTGAACCCCAAGACCACCAGTCTCAGAAAAGCAAGGTGTATTGTACTGCGCTGCAGACTTAAAAGAAAGCTTCACACAGGAAAACTAACATCCTATGAGAGACTTGTGTAATTGCTAGCTGAAAGCTTGAAATCATTAAATAGAATTTGCCGATTCATTAAATAAAATTTGCTGATAAGGTTGGCAGGTTCCTCATTTTCTGCCTTTTCCCTTTCGGCTCTTTTGTCCTATGAATTTGCTTTCCTGGTGGAGCAATTTCTTTTTTTCTTTCACCTTTGAGGACTGCATGAGTAAAACAGAATGCCATCTCTACAGCCTCTTCTACCCTCTCTTCTTCTGTGGTCTGAATTAATTCCCAGTGATTGGGAATTAAAAGCGTAAAGCTATTCTGCAGGTCTATGTTTCCAAGGTTTCTGCAAAGCACAGAACAGGGTGTGTACCAAATACTGAGGTAATGGGCTAGAATTGTGGAAAGGAGACCTTAGTTTCTTTCTGCCCTGAGAGTAATAGTTTGCATGCGGTGTTACATACCTGAAAAACCTGGAACGAAGTAAATGCTGTGGCATGTCAGGGTAAGGTGAGGGCAGAACTTAAGTGAAAGACAGGCTCTGCGTATGGGGAAAGCTGCTCTCGCCCACTGGCTAGCCTAAAGTAGAGAGGCTGATTTGAAGTCTCAGCTCCCCAGTCTTCCTGCTCGGTAAATTTTGCCCTGAATTGCATAAAGGCCTCGTACAGAATCACCCTCTGCCTCATAGCAGTGTCGTGTAATGCTTATCATGAAGAAGAGCTTTCTGAAGTGCTTTGGGCAGTGTCTCTATGCAGAGTTGGCATAGGTGAAATAAATGTGGTTGGGGATCCTGGTGCTTTTCTTTGAAGCTGAGGCTGTATTATGGACCTGTTTAGGAAGTGACAAGAAAGGACTACAAAGTGAGATCAAGAAGGTTTTTAATTTGCAAGACCTTTTACCAATTTCTCGAATTTAGTTGATCCTGCATAGCCTACGTCACAGATGAAGCCATTTGTGTATCTTACTCTTTTTGCTGCTAGCTTATAGTGGCAGTAAAACAGAACAGAATTTGCAGAATTTTGTTTGAGCTTCCATTTCTGTTTGGTATCTAACCTTAGTCTGACAAAACACTTCTGACACTGATAGAGTTCCCCCTCCCCAGGAATACTGATGCTACGGAAAATGCTGTGGCAGACATCCACATAGTAAACAGGAAAGATTTTTTTCACATTCTTTCAACTGGAACGTGTACCAGGAGAGGATCTGTGTCATCTTTTTCAGTTAAGCCAGTCGATATAAACCATACCACGGGAAGACTGGAGCAGAACATTATTTTTTTGTGGATGTGGGAAGGCTTTGTGTCAATGACTTGTCACTAACTGTTTTGCTGTGTTTTGGTAACAACTCTACATTTTAAACAAGAGAGTCCTGTGACTAAGAATGCTGTAATTTAATGTTTATGCTCCCGCAGTCAAGGCTAATGAGGTTGACACAGCCTGGAAGCATCTATTCTATGATCTTTACAGGGTAGGCTGATGAGTGTAACCCATTTTCCCTCCTTCCATAACTGACGTTACTGCCATGCTTGTCCTGAATTGAGGGGGATACTGGTAACCTCAGCAGAGAGAGAGGATGGGCTGGGACAGACTGAATTCTCTTCCTTTCTAGAGCTTATCGCATCAAGTTATTCTGGAGATACACTGGTTGGGAACACCAGTTTCACTAGTGTTACTTTCACCTCAGAAAAAAAAAAAAAAGAAATAAATAGGATATGCCACATTCTGCAATAAGGTTAGGAACCAAATACGAACTGTGTAATTCTCCACATGACCCTACAGGGTTGGTCCAAATCTTTCACATGCTTTTTCATGTGTATGTACATAAAAGCACACATTTTTAAAATGCGTGATTACCCCACAGCCTGTATAGGTTCTCTACGTTGCATTTAGTGTCTGTTTTAAACACAAGGAGCCTAGGAGACAAATGTAACATGCTATAATTTCCACATGCCAAGAAATGGTGAGAGGGAAGTGTTTGTGAAAACTCCATTAGAGAGAGTGATATATTGAAAAAAACTTTTTTACTCTGAGGATAGTTGCATTTAACTTGATAATAAACCACCTGGATACTACTTCTCCAGGTTATATAGACTCTGAATAGCTATTATGCTTGTTGGAAATAATATAATTTCAACACTTACGGTAGCAACAGGCTGGGAACACACAGACCATAACTAAACTATGAAAAATAAACTACAAAAAGCAAAACATTGGTGTTTTAAAATGCTGAAATGTTGAGAAATAACTTTCTCAATTACTTTTAGCATGTGGCAGATCCACAGCTTGTTGGAAATGGGGTGTTGGCAGGGCAAGGAAAGCTTTAGAAAAGCTGCAGTCACTTTTCTTTCTTGTAGTCACATATGCCTATGTGGTATTGCACCTCATTTAGTGCTGGCTGTTTAGAGCGATCTAACCCAGAAGCTGTCCTGCGCATCACTGTCATGGCATTAATAGGATTGGAGGGTGCTCAGCGTGACTGCAAGTCCTCTCTGTTTGACAAGGAAGAGGTAAGTACCACTGATAAGGCAATCTCTGCCGATCACCAAAACAACAAGCAGTAGACACAACCAAACCAAATATACCCCTGTGCAGAAAAGACTTTGGGACAGAAGTCCATGGTACTGCTCATCTCTGCTCCCAGCGATATTAACTGGTGGAATCCACAGGAGCAGAGCTGATGTGAAATCCTACCCGAAGGGCCTGAGCCTGCGCTGTGTTCCCAAACAGGTATTCCTCTGATCCACGGGGTGATGAAGCTTGGGTTCCTGTGGGTTTCCATTATTATTCTTAGGTTAAAAAAATTAAGTTAGGTTTTTCTGCTATTGTTACACATAACTTCGAAATTCTCCTGTTTCCCGTTACAATCCATCTCTTGCAGTATTTTGGCTATGATACGCAGACTCCCATATTCTGTAGAAACTAGCCAATGGAATGAAAAAAGCTATGGGGTGAACCCCAGTCCTCTCTCTAAACAGTTTTATAAAACATGGAACTTTGTTATTTTTGAGACTGTTCCCCTCTGAAGTTTGGATGAAGTCAGCCGATACATTCAAAAGCTTTATGGGAGGAGAATGAAGGTGCCAGGGAGTGGGAGATCTAGTCTGACATTGCTGGAAAGCCACCTAAGATATCAGACTGTGCTTAAACAAAGTTTAAACTTTGACTTTAGAACTACGGTAAAAAAATAAGATCTATTGAAGCCCCACAGACTGTTATGAATACCAGCAAACTTTTATTTTGGCATTTCTAATACACAACCTAAACAATGCATCTTGCCTGCAGTATCTCAGAACAAGTCTGCGCTTACCTTGTTTTTTCTGTTTAAGATGCATTATGTAGAGATATTTTACCACTGTCTCCAATGGGGAACAATACTTCTTAACAGATAAGTCTGGGTTTCAAGACTGAGTGCAGCAATGCTTTGGACAACCTGCAGGTTATATTTCTGGGACAAAAGTGTGATTATGAAACTGGGATGGAGACAAACAACTAAAAGTAGTCCATTTTTAAAAATCATCTTAGATTTTGACTTGTTAAGGACTTCTGGTTTTGTTTAAGGATTTAAGTTTAGAAACTCTTAAATCTAATCCTGGAGCCTGCTGGTGTTGACACCTGCCTTCCCAATGGTGCTGATGAGACTGCATGGTGTGACTACTGAATAGCTGGACCGTGATGCTGTCCCCAGATCCTATAAACAGTTTCTGACAGATGGCTGTATTTAAGGGCTCCATTTTGCCCTTTGTATAAAGCCTGCCCTCCATAGCAGACAGGTTTGAATTATCCCAGTGCTATGGTAAGCCTCCCTCAGCCTCCTATTCTTTCCCCTCTGCACTCTAGAGCTTTCAGCTCTGTCATGGTCCATGCAGAAAAATTGGAGCTGGATCCTGGCTGTGTTCATGCAGGATTTCCACAGAAAGGTCCTGCTGACTCCTTTCGTAAAGACCAGTCGTAGAGGGGGTTTGAGACAGGTGTAAACGCCTAAATCATCGTCAGTTCCTAAATTGCAATGTCTGTTTAGACTCCGAAGATAGCAGTGTAATTAGTGAGGCAGTGACCTCAGAAGACCTACTCTAATAATGGAAATGCTGTTTGCCCCATTCCCCAGCTTTGGAGCTTGCCTTTGACACAGGTACCTGTCTGAGCCTGCTCGGGCCCACCACACACAGCCCAGATTACACATCTGGCTCAACACAGCATCCAGCCTGTTTCGATGCCGGAGATAACTGAGAAAGAGTCTGCCCGCATCCTGCCTCTTCCACACACCATGGGGCTGCCTCTGCGGTGCTTAAAGCAGTGGGCCTATGCACCTCTGAGCCGCTCCGCGGATCTGAGCAGAAGGTCACTCCAGCTGCAGTAGTCTGGTTCCGGCCCCTCACAGAGGCTTGCAGAACAAATGCATCCGGCCCTTCAAATGGCCCCCCTGCCCTCTGGTTGGTTGCGTCTTTTTATGTCATAACAATATGAAATTAAAGTAAATGGAACTCATGACTGTGACGAAGTATGTAACAACTGTAAGATATTTGCATTTCAGGGCATTTGAGGGGAAAGATAATATCCATAAAACTTGTAGCAATAGATCTGATTTCTTGGCAGCCTTCTCTGTTGTTCATTGCAAACAAAAGTCCCACTGTAGCACCAACAGTAATGGAAGGAATGCTGCCGCTTCTTTTCCCCTTACACAAACATAATTTGAGGAGAAGGAGCAATAGCTCAGAGGTAAGAGAGGCTTTGCAGCTTGGCGCCTACGTGTTTCACTAGTAACAAAGCTATATTGACTTAGCTAGATTTGTGGTCACCGTACATAGGAATACTGGCTGGGAATGATCACTGCTGGGTGCAGATGGGAGGTTTCATGTTTATTCTGTAACTGGGTCCAACTGCTTTGTGACTCCTGAGCATAAACCAAAGATCCTTCGGAAGGAGGGGCCCGGGCTGCTGTGTGCCGATCTGCAGGATGGCTGTCAGCATAAGGACAGCCTTTTGAGTCAGGCAGCGCTGTGCTCGATGTTCACTAAGGTGGTTGTCATCTAGTTTGTCAGAAATCAGGCATGCAGTCTGATATTACTCAAGCTTCAGGAGAAATGGATTTCATTAGGTATGCTTGTAGGATTAATGTATAGGCATCAGTATGGTGGTTTGGTTTTGGGGTTTGTTTTTTGGGTTTTTTTGGTAGTTCTTCCTTTCTACCTGCACTGGGAACAAATTATGGGATTTTCAAGCTAATGTATATGTGAGGGGACAACTGTGCTAAGAAGATGGGGCCTTGCTCATGGTTCTAAAGACAGTCAGACACGTGCCTGTTATTATCTGTCAGGGAAAGGCTATCTTCCATGTTATTTCTCACACACTCTCACTATGTCAGCTTGTCTACGGTTTGATTCAACAACTTGACGCGGGTTCAGAAGTCTGGTCTGACACTCACAGAGGCTTGGTTTGGCTGTAGCTTTGCTAGATATTGTGCTCTTAAGACTTCCAATCACTTGTTTTCTTCCACCTCTTCCGCAGGCCATTTACTGTATGGTGTTGCCCCCCCTGTTTGATTTAAGTGTACAGACTCATCCATGAGTCTTAGTTCAGACTTGCCTATAGCCTGTTTCCCATGTGACAGGTCTTTCTCACCCACCTCAAATTCCTGGAGAGGCTCACGCTTTGATTTCATCCTGCTTCTTAGTCTCTCACTAGATACTGATGTGACTGCCTGAGGATATGGGAATTCAGCTTTGCTGGATTAGGCCTGTTGCTGGTCCTCCACGCTGCAGCCACCCAACATCTCAGCTCAGTTCAAGGCTAAAAATCTTCAGTCACTGACTGCTGTCAGGAAAGCAAAGCAGGAAGCCCTCTTTCCTTAAAGGTTAAAATATTTTTGATATATAATGAAAAGACTTGGTGCTGTGTCAATGAAAGAAATCTCCTCAAACAAGAGCACTATGGTTTTTGGAGGTTAGCCAATGTGGAGGGAAAACCCAAATGTTATCGGAGGACTAGATGTAAGGTCTTGGTCCTTCAGCTCCCTTGTGTTTGTAATACGAGTCACACAATCTCTTTAGAAATAGATGAAGCCTCACCCTGCAAGGAGGTGAGGGTGGTGGCCAAGGTCCTCTGCACACCTACGTTGACAGGCGTGCTGGTGCAAGGCTTGGAAGGGAAATTCTACCAGTGGAAAAGAAGTATCTGTAGGCATGTGAAGGAGTGAAAGAAAAATGGGGCAGTAGGAGCTAAGCAGTGGGAGCAGGTTCAATGTCATAGATCTGCAGGAAATATCCAAACTAAGTATATATTCTGTGTAGGCATTCCTCCTGGCTCCCCACAGCTGGCCTTGGACCTCCACAGCCTCTCCTACTGCAAGCAGCAGGTGGATGCTCACACGTCCCAGGAGCCAGGAATTTCTTCAGAAAAGAGTACTGGGTGCCTCAGATTTGCTACAACTGTGCTCCTGAACGGCCTTGACCTGGGACTGCTTTGCCACAGCTTTTTCTTTAAATGAGGTGGAGGGAGGCAAATGAGTGTGAGTGGAGAAGAGAGGGAAGGCAGGAGGAGAAGGGGTAGAGACCAAATCAAGAGGAAAGGAGTCAGCCTTGTCTGAACAGGAGCCACAACTGCTCATCCACGCTCAGGTTGCCTCTGGGGAATCTGAACGGGCGTGGTGCATGGATGTCGAAAGGACTGGTGCACAGCACTGCGAGCCTGAGAGCTGTTTAATAAACAACATTGGATGGAGGGTATCATCACCAAACTGGAAAACAGCAAACGTGCCACCCGTATTCAAGGATAGCAGGGGGAAAGGAGGATGAGGAAGGGAAGAAGTAACAGTTAGACACTGCATCCAAATTAGTTGACCTTTAGTTACATGAGGAACCTATAAATTCAGGACAAATTTTTAAAGTAGATCTAACTGAAGATATGGAGGGAACAGAAAATGGGGGGGAACAGAAGTTTACCAAAAATAGGACATGCCAGAAGAAATGCGCTTTTTTTTGTTTTGTTTTTTTCCTCCTTTTTTTCCTTTGGTAACTGTTCCTTTTAGACAAGGGATGCATGGTATTGGTTGTCTGCAGTATTTTGAAATACTGTCAGTCAGGCCATTCTTAGACAAAACTGGAGAAAACAGTAATTAGTGAAAGAAGCAGTAGTAATTAGCCCAAGAAGTACCTGGGGAGCTGGAGGGGCCATCCCGAAAGCCTGGCTGGGTGCACTGCGTGTCCCAGCACCCGTCCTCCAGGACAATGCGGTTGGGCCCGTGAGGGGTGGGCAGGAGGGCCGTGCTGCTGGCAGGGAGAGGTCTGGCTGGCTGAGCCTGGGGTGGGGAGGGGACGGTTCGTAACTGGAGGTTAGCGCTTGTGAAGGAGCAATGGGCTCCTGCAGTAACTTTGGCCTGGGTTTGGGGGCCCTGCCATAGCTTTGGGGGGGGGCAGCAGGGTGGCAGACAAGCGCCTCGCAGAGCCGATCCCAAACCAAGCCCAGGTCGGGCCTTATGTCCCAGGCCGAAATGCTATTGAGGGAAGGCGAGGCTCAGGCCCGGGGGCTCGGCCGGGTGCCGGGCGGGGGCCTGGGGACAGCGGTGCGTCCGGCTGGTGTCTGTGGTGACGGATGGGGCCTGTTGGGGGCTGTCCCCGAGCCTCTGCCAGGCCCTGGCGGCAGCAGGAGGATCCGGTGAGCACCTCAGGGCTGAGGCGCCGGTTCCTGTCAGCCAGTCATGGCTGAAGGGCCAGGTGGGGCGTTGGGTGTTCGGTGGGGAAGCCACGAGGGATGCAGCGGGTGAGGCCTTCGTCCAGCCTGCAAGCGGATGTGTGGACTTTCCATGTGGCAGGAAAAGCCGAGCATCGCCTGTGTGGTCCCTGCTGGTGAGTGGGGATTGGTGTGGCACATGCTGCAGGGCTGCCCCTGCTCAGTGACCTTGTCCGAAACCTCACACCGGGCTCTGGCACATGTATGTGTTTCGCAGTGTGCAGCCCAAGTTTCCCTGACTCCCGGGAAGCCGTGCTTAGCCGTACTGAGCTGCTTTGTCATGCTTCAAACCTGTCACCTCTTCCACCCTCATGTTCTGTAGGCAAAAATATCCCTCTGCCTCTCTCAGGAGGTATATCGAAAGGAGAGATGAAAATGTAGTTAACATCTCTTCCACTCCGCAAGTGCCAATTATGTGGGTCTTTTTTTCTCAGATGGTTTAGTTGATAAATATAGCTAGCTAAATTCAGAGTAACTGTTTTCAACCTGTGTTTAGTGCTGAAGTGTGCTGGTTCTATTTTCGGGCTGAAGAAGCGTTTGCGTGCCTGAAATCCCATCCAAGTTCTTCTAACTGTATCAGTCAGTCTAATAAAAGAGATTACCTCTTCCTACAGACCTTGCCTCACTTACATCCTTCAGGCACTGTGACTACAATAATGCTGCTGCTTCTTCTTTCCTGTTGCTTCTCTGCCACCTGCAGTGCACAGCTTGAATGCACAAGACAGAGAATGAGGGGAAGCACATCAGGGTATTTCCTGACTTCAGTATTTCATTTGCAAGCTTAAAGGCTTTCCTGGAAACATAGAAGAAGTTAGGCTGGAAGGGACCTCTGGAGGTCCAGCTGTCTTCCATGCTGGGCTAAGAAATTTTGATTGGATGCTCAGGACCTTACCCAGTGAAGTTGCAGGTACTTCCAAGGATGGAGATTTCACAGCCTTTCTGGGCATGTGCATCAGTGCTAAACCATTCTTGCTGTGAAGATTTGTTTCCTTATATCCAACCTATTTTTCCCTTGTTGCAACACGTGGCTGTGGCCCTTTCCCCTTCACGGTGCACCTCTGAGAAGAGGCTCGCTCTTCTCTACCGCTCACTGCAGTGGGAGACTGCAATTTCTTTCCTGCCTCTCCTTAGTGGTCTCGTCTCTGGGCTATACAAAAAAGTTCCTCCTGGGGTGGCCTGTGCTCCAGTCTCTCAGCAATCTCTGTGTTCCTCTGCTGGACTCTCCCCAGTTTGTCAATGTCTTTCTTGCTCTGTAGGGCCCAAGACTGGACACGGTGTTCCAGTGTGGCCTTGCCAGTGCAGAGTATAGAATCATAGAATGATAGAATCATTAAGGTTGGAAAAGACCTCTAAGATCATCGAGTCCAACCGTCAACCCAACACCACCATGCCCACTAAACCATGTCCCTAAGCGCCTCATCTACACGTCTTTTAAATACTTCCAGGGATGGTGACTCCACCACTTCCCTGGGCAGCCTGTTCCAAGGCCTGACCACTCTTTCAGTAAAGAAATTTTTCCTAATACCCAGTCTAAACCTCCCTTGGTGCAACTTCAGGCCATTTCCTCTCGTCCCAGAGTAGAGGGGAAATAAGCACTTTCTTTTGTCTGCTGGCTATGCACTTGCTTATGTAGCCTAGTATGTGGTTAGCTGCCTTCATCACAAAACACACTGCTGTCTCTTGTGCAACTTGCCCAAAAGGACCCCTCAAGTACTCTTCCGCAAAGCTGCTACTATCCAGTTCGTCCCTATCCTGTACTGCTATGTGGAGTTAGGCCATCCCAGTTGTAGATGTTGCACTTCTCCTTTTTGACCTTCAAGAGGTTTCTGTTGGCCCATTCCTCCAGCCTGTCAAGGTCTCTCACACTGTTTTTTCTATCCCCTACTTTTTGCCCATCCTCTTGTGCTTGTGTTTGTGCTATATAGACATGTTCAAAGACCTGGTTCTTCCTCAGAGCAGTGTTTTCTTTTATTATGGACTATAGAGCCATGGTGGGATGGGTTTTTAGAAGCAGACTACTCTTGCTTGCAGTGGAGATAGATAGGCTTGAAAGGGGAAGGGCCTGTGCTGCCCCGCATGTTGCCCAATGCCTTTGGAAACTTTCACTTTCCTATCAGCTTCCCACTTACCACCAGAAATGATAGTGACAGGATACAGACCTATCCCCTAGCAGGAAACAGGCCCTGAGGTGTTCATTTTTGCTATCTGCTCATTGACGGAGTCACTAAGGAGACAAATTAGAGAATTCCTGTTCTTGAACTGTTCAAGAAAACCATTTTATAACAGACAATTTGCTTTCTTTTGCTTCGTGCCTTACCTTGTACTTCGCTTCATCTCCTATCCACTTAGACCTTAAAGCTTCAGCTTAAATGAGGACTGAACTCAAGGCTGCTTTTGTATTGAGGTTTTCAGACTACCGTGATCTGCCCAGAGAGGAAATGAAGGGACAGCATCTGAGTACGAACTTATCCCAACCCGGCTCTAGACTTCCCTTCAGGGCCATCCCAGGCTATATTCTGAACGGGAAAACACAATTAGTTGCCTTTTCTGCCCTGTACCTAGCCAGCCTAATGTTACATTTCTAGAATAAATAACAGTAATCTCCACAAGAGGGTTTTGTGTCTGTTTAAAAGACAGAAAAGAGAGCGAATATAATCGGCTAGGCAGATCCTTCTTAGTAGCAGCTGCCTCTGCTTCTCCTCTACACAACATGCTGCAATATGCTCTTTCTCTCTCACGTTTCTATGAAAAAAATCATGACCTTATTATCATGCTCACTTCCATCCCTCCAGCACAAGTCAATCATGGGAACAATTAAACAGTTCTGGAATTAAAAGTGACAATTAAAAAAGAAACAGCGATAAGAATGGAGTGGCAGGAAGGGAAAATTAAATTGTTTCTTTCCCCCCCTCCTCTTTGCTCCCTGTATCATATTGCTGTTGAAGGAGTAATATAGTTTTGCCTTATTAGATATCAGTTTATAAAATTTACCTGTGCTACCTAAACCCTACCCGTATCCGCACACTTTTTCCTACTTCTCCTCAGTGGTCGTTCATCCAGTGAGCCAATCCCACTTAAATTTATTGCTCCTTGATATGTAAATCAAGGCTCCGACTGCATCACATTTAAATACGTGCTTCAAATACCGTTTAATAGCGAGGGGATTCTGTGGGTTATCATGCTGCCTACGCTGTCGGGTCAGGATTTGACTTTCTGGCTGTGTCTATTAGTCCCCAGTCTGTTTTCCTGGGTAGCAAGAGCAGTTAGGGTCTGCTCCTGGCCACCCCAGGCTGCTAATGTGGAAACTGGGAAAAGCAAGGCATGCTCTGTAACACTGGAGATGGTTTTTTTGTACCTGAACTCCTAAAATCTTTTCAGTCATGCTACAAGCATGTTTTCTGCTATATCTCCCTCATTTGGTCTCTTCTTCAGGCTAAATTAAATTCTTCCACCCACATACATTTTCTTCTCATTTATGGTTTCAGCTCACTCTCTCTGGAATCCTCCATTTGTCCTAAATCTTTCCTGAAGAGCAGTGCCTGAAACTGGGCATAACATTTACCTGGAGCCTCTTCTGAGCTGGGCACACTGACAGGAGTATTCCCACTTGCTATGTGTTAAAGACTAGCCTGTATATCCCAGAATGGCATTTGTCTTGCTCACCATACTGACACTGTTGATTTCTGCTGATCATGTCATCCACCGTATTCCCCAGATATTTTCTAAATAATTTTCTATTGAGCCAGCTGTTGCTGGCCGCCGGGCAGCTGATTGTTTCTGCACATACTGAAGTTCATCCAGCTGTTCTCAGAATTTTCCAATTTATCAAGAACATTTTCAGTTCCAATCCTGTCTCTAAGAATATCTGCATCCCCTCTCCATTTCGTGTCATCTGCAAATTTAACAAGCATACTGTGTATTCCATCATCCATAGTATAAACAAAAATGCTTGGAAAATTAGATACAGATTCAGGATGAATCTCCATATAATACTGCTTGATACCTCTTCCATTTGGACACGGAACCTTTATAACTACTCTTTGAATATAGTTTTACAGAGTTTTGTTTCATTTTGTTTTTATTTTGCACCCATGCTAGCCTATCTCCATCTAGATGATTTACTTTTTGTTTGTTTGTTTGTTTTGCTTGCTCATAAGAATGCTACCCAAGACAATGCCAAAAGCCTAAGTCAAAATATGCAACAGTTACTGCTTCTCCCCTGCGCTAACACTCTTAAACCATCATACTGGCTGTTATTCAGCTCCTTGTTTTTCGTCTCAGTCTTTAGACCAAGTTTACTTTTTTCCAGGATGTTCTTTCTTTTTGGAAGTTGAAGGTAAAGTTGCTGAGCTTTTACTTGTCTCCTTGCTCCCTTCCCCAATTTTTTTTAACACAGACCCTGTACTTATACTATTCCCATGGTTGGTGGCTCACCAGACCCCAGCTGTCCTTCTGAAAAGTAACTGCTAACGTGTCTGAGACTGTTTCAGGCAGTTTTTCACATATGCTAGACAGATGTTCATCAGGTTCAGCCAAATTAGCAACACATTATTCTAAGTGCTAATTTGCTCATTCAGGCTATTAGGTATTTTAACATTTATTTACCCTTCTCTTGCTGATATTACCTGTACCAGCCACCTGCTCACCTTTTCAGCGATGAGTGAAGAAAAAAGCTCACTTTGGCATTTTTGGCCTCCTCTGCCCCCTTTCCTGTTGAGCAGGGTGGCCACGTTTCTTTGCTTTTACTATCAATGTTAATGCATTCAACTCATAGTGTCTTGTACTGTTTGAAATGAAGAGGGAGTGCTTCCATGTGTTTCTGTGGAGGGACTGTATCCCTTCACGAAGAAACATGTCCCGCTGTTTCAGAACTGCTGGACATAGGTTGTCACTGTAACAGCACTGTTGGCTCACCGGGTCAAAGCCTCCCCTTGCTACAAGCCCTCCAGGTTTGCTACCAGGGCAGGGTCAGCTGGTGTGCTGCTGATACAGCAGACCTGAAACTGGCTTTTCTGGGGGAGGCAGGAGGGGCTAAGAGGAGCCTGTTTTAGCCGCATTAAGTTGTCACCATCTTGAGGAGGTGAAGCAAGCTGTGCTAGGGAGACAAAAGTGAGAGCCACTTTGAAATATTAGCTCATTGAAGCTGTCATTGCCTGTTACTAGCACTGAGAGCAAATGCTACCTGGGCATCCTGGCACACACTGACAGTTAATGCAAATGTACTCTTGCCTTTCTCATTAGCTTTCTCATGGGCTGGCACTGGGTTTGGGGAACGGGATGTTGAGGTCAGGCTGTGCCCTGACCTTCTGGCATGGCCTCCTGCAGGCCTGAGTGTCTTTCATAAGTTGTGTGGCTGTCTGCCAGGGTGTGCAGCTGTTTTAAGGTCTTGTCCAGCTCCCTGAGGTACAGAGAGCTGGCCTAAGCACCAACCTGCTCCTTGATTGCTGCCTGGTCCTTTGTCTCAGTGCAACATTGAAAGGAGTTGCATTGTTTTCCTCCAAATTCCTGTCCCTTTGGAGACAGCTCACAAACCTCTTGTCCTCCTAGTTCTGCTTCTGTGGGCTTCATTGCCTCACCCCCCAGGGAAACAAGGCCTACAGGACCAGAGTATCTGTGTACTTAAGCCTAAATACTTCTAAATACACCAGAGTGCAACAGTGACTCATTTATTCGGTTACTCTGAGCCGGAGTACAATAATAATATGAGTTACAAAAAAGTTTTCATTTTTTTGATGGTGATCTCACGCACTACCCCCCGCCTACCCCAAAAAAATTCATCAATGGCTCACCTTCCAGGAAAAATTAGGAAAATCAGCCCCATTTTTCTCAAGTGTTAGCATTATCCTGGTAACATCCTGATGTTACCCGAGTTTATTGTATTATTTAGTGTGGAGTGAGTAAATGGATGACAAAGGCATTACCACCACAATTATCAGCTGGTTATCAGCTGCAATGTTTGTGGGCCTTCCGAGTCATGAGGGTGACACAGAATGGACTATGCCACCTTCATCCCAAAGGAGCTATGGTCTAAGGCTGAGGCATATTAATGGGTAGGTATGGGCATTCTTTCTTGGTAAATATGCTCCAGGGATGTCATTGCTAGTGTTGTTGTGGCGATGACAGACCCATACTAATCCAATGTGTCGATCCAAGCACCATGACAGTTTGGCAGAAAATGCTACTCTCATCCTATTAGAATTTTTTTTCTTTTCTTTTTTCTTTTTCCTTTCAAATAAGTAAACTTCATTTTGAACCAAAAATCCTTTTAACTTACAATCACTCAAAACTGGCTCAACACTTAAAAATGGGAACACGAGTAAATGCCGTGTATGGTTCTGTGATTCATGTTCAGGACAGAGGAAATCAAACACCCTTTGCGCCCTTATGACAAGAAGCACCAGGCACATCCTGGGCTGCATTAGGACATTGTCAGCAGGTTGAGGGAGGTGATCCTTCCCTTCTACTCAGCACTGGCAAGATACTTCTGGAGTATTGAGTCCAGTTCTGGGCTCCCAGGTACAAGAGAGACGTGGACATACTGGAGTGAGTCTAGTGAAGCGCCATGAAAATGGTTAAGAGCTTGGGGCATCTGATGTATGAGGACAGGCTGAGAGAACTGGAGCTATTCAGCCCAGAGAAGAGAAGACCCCCTGAGTCTTCTCTTCAATGTGCTATTGATGTGTATTAATACCTGACAGGAGGAGCAAAGAGGATGGAGCCAGACTTTTCTCAATGGTGACAGGACAGGAGGCAGTGGGCACAAACAAAAACACAGGAAATCCAATTTAAATACAAGAAACAACTTTTTTCATGGTGACGGTGGTCAAATGTCAGAACAGGTTACCCACAGAGGTTGTGGAGGCTCCATCCTTGGAGATAATCAAAACCCAACTAGACATGGCCCTTAGCAACCTGCTGTAGCTGACCCTGCCCTGAGAAGGGGGTTGCACTAGATGATGTCCAGAGACGCCTTTTGATGTCGACCGTTCTGTGACATTTTGTAACTGTAAGAGGAGTAAAGCATTGTTATTGAGATGAAGATGGTGAGCCTACCTTACGAAAATATGTTTATACATAAACAACATACACTGAGCTTGGGAGAAAGGAAAAAGGCTGAGAGGAGCCATGATTTCTCTCTATGAACAACATAAAAGAGTAGATGACAAGGGAAGAACTATTGAAAATAAAGAACTGGCACAAGATTAGCAGGTGACAAAGTGTTATCTGACAATGAACAAAGTTAGACTTAAAATCAAGAAGACTAAATTTGTAAAGCAACACACCAATAAGAATACTGAGAGTTTCTGAAAGGGATTATTCGACATACAGTGGAAAGGGACCAACCTTAGGCCTAGTGTTAATGAACGGCCAGAAGAGGCTGCTGTCTTAAGCAGCAGAACTCATGGGGAGACTGGGGGAAAAAGTCAGAGACTGTGTTACCAAGAAATGCGGGCAGAGGCTGAGCTTTGCAGGAACCCACAGGCGTCTCTAGGTCACCTTATCGTATACTGCTGTGGATAAGAAGGA
This sequence comes from Fulmarus glacialis, assembly GCF_000690835.1. Lineage (NCBI taxonomy): Eukaryota > Metazoa > Chordata > Aves > Procellariiformes > Procellariidae > Fulmarus > Fulmarus glacialis. Next base: position 1,911 of record NW_009193753.1, on the reverse strand, counting down.
AGGTAGCATATTTTTGTAGGCCATGTCTGTGTAAAATACTCTGTTCTAGAAGTGGAAGAGTTTTGTTCTGTGTTGAAAGTTTTTGTCATCTAAAGTTTTCCCTTTTTTAAGTGTATTTTGTCTTTCCTCTTTCTTTTGAGTGTGTGCTACAACAATCCGTTTCATCATGGAGAGAAACTGTCAAGTGAGGAGCCTGTCTCATCTCTCAAATAGTGTGGAAATGGCCTACAGAACAGATGTTAAACTTTACACCTCCAGACACTTAAATCATAACAAGCTTTATAAGCCTTCAGAGAAAATAAAACAGAGATGATAGTACTCTACCAGGAAAAAAACTAGTTTTGTGACAGAAAGAAATCAATTCCCAGCTGAAAATGAGAAAGCAAGGAAGATGAAAAGATTTTCAGGTAACTTTTGTTCCAGCATCTCTCTACTTCCAGCACAGGCTGAATCTTCCTGCCCTAACAACAGACGTCCACAGTCATCTGTGACCGGTGTTGGTGCCTCATCAGATTTTTCTACTCCACTGGAAATGTTAAAGTTGAAAGCGCTTAAAAAGAAAGTAGAGGAGGGAACTGACAGACTTCGTATGCATCTCAAAAGAGATGAGTTAAATGTGTCAGAGATTATGGTGCTGGAAAACAAACCAGTTAAGAACAGCCGACACTGTGTTGTGGAGCTTGCCAAGGAGGAATACCAGTTCATACCTTCATACTTGGCTGGTGTAACTAAAACTGAACAGTTTAACAAGTTCCTCCATTTCCAGGAGTTCATAGCAAAGCATGAACTGTTACAGAATGATTTCACAGGGAGCAAAGTATCAGAGCAGCATGAAAGAAAGCTGGCTAAGGTAAGAAAAGGAGTCCCCAAGTTGATGGAAAGGTAAATTTTGCATTATCTTTCTGGGTGGATTGGTTATGTGTGTTTCAGGAAAATAGAATGGGCTTAGGCAAAATCACCTCTCTCTTCTTGTCAGAGAGATAATCCCATGCATTTGCTTAGTTGCACACATCTACTATGTGCTCCAAAACCCTGAGCCCAAAACTATATGCCACTGTTTACCCTTCCTGCCATTGTCATGTGGAAACGTTGTGTTAAGTACACAGTAAAGCAGGATCTTGCAAGCTAGTGATCCATATGGGAAAAATCACTGTTGGTCAGCAGCTCTGAAGGAACCATATATTCAGCGTCTCGTCCAGCAGCATGTTTAAAGTAATTTGTTAAAGAAACTACCTTCTCTATGTGTGCTGTAGACTCTCTTTACGCACAGACAGTTGCTGCAATCTGGCTGGCCTCTTCAGATGAGTGGGATGGGGAGTGAATTTGATGAGTCAAGCACATACACCTTGCAGAAGTTGCTTTTGTTGCTTGAGTTGCTGCCTTGGGGGAAGCATTAACAATCTCATCAGCACTCAGAGCCAAATGCAGGAGTGAGAGTAAGATACTGGATTAATAGAAATAGAATAATGAGAGTAAGATACTGGAACTTAATGAAAGCAGTTAGGGGTAGGTAAGCTAACAAATGGCTAGGCTAGTGTGGGCTGGAGAAGAACTGGCATTTCATGTAGCTGAGAATAATTTTTGAAAGAATTTGGCACCTTGTCCCTCACTGTGGTACTTATGGTCAAGTTTTCATCCTTTGTAAGATGCCAGCTGGTTTATCAAGGGCATTTTACAGAGAATTAAGCAGTGGTATTTGCAGGACCAGGGGAGAGATGACTGCTGACGAGAAAATAGAGGCCAGGCTTGACTGAAACAGCCATCCCAACAGCAGTGCTAAGTATACCAGAAACTGGCAAAGAAATGACCAAGGAAATAAGCAGAGGTCTTTCTTGCATACCTCCAACACGCTATCAAAGCTTTTCAAAAAAAGTTATGCAAAATGAGGGAAGGGCTGTGGATGAGGTCTAC
>NW_009193752.1:306-1971 GCF_000690835.1 Fulmarus glacialis | reverse complement strand
AGTGGGAGCCCAGCGCCGTCTCCTCGGTGCTGGTGCTGGATGACGTGAACCCCAGCGCCCGCTTCGTCACCGTGCCCCTGCTCCACCGCATGGCCAGCGCCATCAAGTGCCAGTACTACTTTGCCGACGCCTGGATGATGTTCAGCGAGATCACCTTCCAGTCGGGTATCCGCTGCCACAAGCCACGGTCCCCGAAGGGACCAGACCCTCCTGAGGGGGGGCTTCAAGGAGGGACCAGGGCTGTGGGGCACCCATGCCCCCCACCCTGATGCCGTTCTCTTCTCCCTTGCCAGATGCAGCCATGTACAACAACTCAGTGGCCCCCCCTGAGGCGCCCATGGTCCCCACCACCTATGGTAAGGCACTGAAAAGCATGTCACCCCGAGCTGGGCAGAGGCTGGAGGCTTGTGGGGGCTCTGTCCCATCCAGTGAAGGAAAGGGAGCGGGCAGGGGCTCTCGCCTTGCCCTGGCGTGACCGGCTCTTGCTGTCCCCTCCTTCTGCCAGACCCCACGCTCAAGGTAGACGACAGCAACACGCGCATCCTGATCGGGTGCCTGGTGGCGATCATCTTCATCCTGGTGGCCATCATCGTCATCATACTGTGGCGGCAGTTCTGGCAGAAGATGCTAGAGAAGGTGGGCAAGGGTGGGCTGGCTGGTGAGGTGCCCCATTGTGGTGGGCTTGTCCTGGGCAGGTTCTCCTGGGAGCTCAGCACGGGGAAAGCAGAGTCCGTGCAGGGGCTGATGCTCCCTTCCCCTCCTGAGGAAGGCTGAGATTTGCACCCATCTCCCAAACAAGGGGATTTAGTTGAGCAGGGCGGTGACTTTGGGACCTGCCTGCTTGTCCATCCCTCTGTCCTGAAGCTGCGCTGGGGAAGAGGAGCCCGAGGGGTTCTCACTGCAGCCCCCGGGCAGTCACAGAGGTGATGGAGCCAAACTCTTCTCCCTAGAGGCAGACAATAGAAGCAGGGGACACGAGGTGAAATGTGCCCCAGGGACAGGGCACCAGAGAGGGGGGCTCAGGGCTGGGCACGGCCACGGTGCCATGGAGCACAGGAGACCCCATCCCACCAGTGCTGCAGAGACCCGCCGTCCCAGCTCTCTCCTCCCTCGCCCCTCTCTCGCAGGCGTCACGGAGGATGCTGGATGACGAAATGACTGTCAGCCTCTCCCTGCCCAGTGAATCCAGCATGTTCAACCACAACCGCTCCTCCTCCTCCAGCGAGCAGGAGTCCAGCTCCACCTACGACCGCATATTCCCCCTGGGCCCTGACTACCAGGAGCCCTCCCGCCTGATCCGCAAGCTGCCCGAGTTCACCCCGGGGGAGGAGGACACGGGTGAGAGCCGGGACACCCTGCGTGCTGAGAGCCATCTACCATGCACTGAGCCCAACACAGCCCCTCTCCCCATTCCCAGCTTTTGGCCAAGATCCAAACATTTTGGCACAGAGGGGTGGGGAGGATGTTCCATGAGCTCCCGCACTCGGGGGTCACACAAAGCCTGTGGCCAAGAGCCATCACCAGTGTCCACGCCAGGCTGAGCTGTGTCCCCACCACTGTCCTTGGGATGCTCCAGCATCTCTTCCTCAATGATCCGGAGGTCAGGCTCTGATCCCTGCTCATTTGGCTGGGTCGGTGCATTTGTCGGTGATGGGGAAGGAGCGG
>NW_009193752.1:0-231 GCF_000690835.1 Fulmarus glacialis | reverse complement strand
ACAAGCGGTGACCAGGGAGCCGAGGGTGCTCGCCCCCGGCACGGGGAGAACACCCACGGCAGGGCTGGCCCTGCTGTCTCCCCGCCAGGCTGCAGCGGCCCCGTGAAGCCGTCCCAGGCCAGCGTCCCTGAGGGCGTCCCCCACTACGCCGAGGCCGACATCGTGAACCTGCAGGGCGTGACGGGCGGCAACACCTACTCGGTGCCGGCCCTCACCATGGACCTGCTCTCG
>NW_009193751.1:0-4519 GCF_000690835.1 Fulmarus glacialis | reverse complement strand
TCAATGATCTAGTGCAGGAATTGAATGCACCATTAGCAAATTTGCTGACGATACTAAACTGGGAGGTGCTGTTGACTCTCTTGAGGGACAAGAGGCCTTGCAGAGGGATCTAGATAGATAGGAGCATTGGGCACTCATCAGTGGCATGAAATTTAACAAGTCCAAGTGCCGGATTCTGCACCTGGGATGGAGTAACGCTGGGCACAAGTATAAATTGGGAGAGGAGTGGCTGGAAAGCAGCCCTGCAGAAAGGGATCTGGGGATGCTGGTCGACAGTAGGCTCAACAGGAGTCAGCAGAATGCCCTGGCAGGCAAGAGAGCAAACTGTATCCTGGGGTGCATCAAACACGGTATAACCAACCAGTCAAAAGAGGAGATTATCCTGCTGTATTTAGCGGTGATGCAGGCTCACCTTGAGTACTGTGTGCAGTTCTGGGCCCCACGATTTAAGAAGGATCCATGAATGCATCCAAAGGAAGGCAACAAAGCTGGTGAAAGGGCCGGAAAGCATGTCCTATGACAACCAGCTAAAGACTCTGGGTTTGTCTACTTTGGAAAAAAGGAGGCTGCGGGTTGACCTCATTGCTCTCTACAGCTTCCTGGGGTAAGGAAGCGGAGTGCGCGGTGCAGATCTCTGTTACATCCAGTGACAGGACGTGTGGGAATGGTTCAAAGCCGCATCAGGGGAGGTTCAGACTTAACATTAGGAAACATTTATTTACAGAGAGGATGGTCAAACTCTGGAATAGGCTTCCTAGAGAGGTGATCGGTGACCCAAGCACGTCAGTGTTTGAGGCATTTGGACAATGCTTTTAATAATATGCTTTAACTTGTGGTCAGCCCTGAAGTGGTCAGGCAGTTGGACTAGGTAATGATTGTAGATTTCTTCCAACTGAACTATTCTATTCTATTCTGTTCTATTCTAGATGGCCATATGTCATTAGCTACTTCAGTGTGAGTCCAATTTCTCTGTAAGCACCGAGTATATCTCCAGGGTGTTAGTCAGTTGTCTAAAGAGAGGGTTCAAGTACAATTTTATATGACCCAAGATAATCCCTTTTGATCTCCAGATGCCACTCAAGGAAAATGTGTTTTTTTCCATAAGTACTATGTAATATTTGCCAGTGCTGTGAAGATGTCTTGGAATGTTTAGGGGTTCTTGAATAGTGCTAAACATTTGATAACTGAACTTAATCCACACCTGGGCACATATATGTAAGACAACTAAACTTAGATCCTCCAAACTGAGCTGAACTATTCCCATATAAGTGATTATATGTGAGAAGTTTAACTCTATGTATGTCTGCAGCAATTTGATTTTGCCAACCTCTCCATGGCCACTGGGTCAATTTTTGCAAAATGATTCACATTTACAAGATTTTGGGCAAATCTTTTTTAGACCAGTGTGGCCCTGTACCTGGCTATTGGGTTTACATGGCAAGGTTTTGGTAGCAGGGCATGTGCAGGGGTGGCTTCTGTAAGAAGTTGCCAGAATCTGTCCCCATGCCAGACAGAGCCAATTCCAGCCGGTTCCGAGTCAGACTTGTAGCGAAGACCATGGTGACACAGATGGTCCCCCTGTAGCCCATAGAGGTCCACGGTGGAGCAGACAACCACTCTGCAGCCTGTGGAGGACCCCACGCCAGAGCAGGTGGACATGCCCTGAAGAAAGCTGTGATCACCTGGAGAGCCCACACTGCAGGGTCTTCACCACAGGCTGCAGGGGAATCTCTGCTCTGATGCCAGGAGCACCTCCTCTTCCTCCTTCCTCACTGACCTTGGTGTCTGCATACTTGCTTCTCTCAAATATTCTCATTCCTCTCTCTCAGCTGCTGTCGTGCAGCAGTTTTTAACCTTTCTTAAACATGTTAACACAGAGGTGCTACCACTATCACTGATTGGCTCAGCTTTTGCCAGCAGTGGGTCTTGGAGCTGGCTGGAACTGGCTCTGTCCGACACGGGGACAGCTTCTGGCATCTTCTCACAGAAGCCATCCTGCAGCTTCCCCCTCACTCCGCTACCAAAACCTTGCCAAGTAAATCCAATACAACCTGTATCACACCCTGTACCCTTTGTCCCAGGTCTTTTGTGGATTCCCATTTGGCTCCTCATAGTCCTGAGATATATATCTTCCTTGTTGTGCTCTCAGAGTGCATGAAATAGTGCAATAGTTTATTTACTTGAAGATGAACTTAATCACACCATAAAAATGTCTGTTTTCTCTATTGAAGTGACTAGTGCAGGTGTAGACATCTGCTTTACAAACATGGGTGATACAAATCCCATGATTTTGTGGCTGCATGCTAAGGGGAAGTAAACAGTAAAACTGAGAAGGAGGCAGGAAGATTAGTAATGTTTCCTCCACTTTTTAGATACAGATATAAACATATAAATATACAAGGGTGCAAAGAGAGAGATTATGGATTGTACTAGTAAAAGAAATTACCATGGATACTCAGACCATTATTTTTGATTTTTTTTTCTGAAATAGTTGCAAAGCATGTGGTTTCAGGAATTCTCCACAGAGATGAACATCAGAGGTCTTTTTGTTTATTTATTTTTCATTGTTCACAGGGAAAACATACTGAAAAATTATAGAACTTTTTCCTCAGATTTTTTTTTACACATTAAATCATTCTTTAGTTTAATTTTGGACCAAGCTCAACTGTTTTCATACATCATGCAAGAAAATGTTGAGGGGTTATGTTTGCTTATTTTTAGTTTTAATTAAGGTTTTCTTTCTTTTAAGAACAAAGTTGGTCCATTAAAAAAATATATGTTTACCAGCCAGGAGAAACCCTATTATATCATGTGCTCATTCAAATGATAAAGTTTAGCAAAAATCTTCCTGAAGGAAAATTTATGCTATTAGCTACACTGTCACTGTACAGAGAATCAGAGGTAATAGTAAGCTCATTATATTTCTGCCATCCAGCAAAATTTGGTTGTATTGATTTTACATGGCAAGGTTTTGGTAGCAGAGTCCAGGGTGGGGAGCTGCAAAGTGGCTTCTGTGAGAAGATGCCAGAAGCTGTCCTCGTGTTGGATATGAGCCAGAAATGAGCTCTTCAGCCGAAGAAGGCCAACAGCATCGTGGGTTGTGTTAGGAAGAGCACTGCCAACAGGTAGAAGGAGGTGATTCTTTCCCTCTACTCAGCACCGGTGAGACCACATCTAGCATACTGTGTCCAGTTCTTGGATCCCTAGAGTGACATAGTCATAGCGGAGCAAGTCCAGCAAAGGATCTTGAAGATGATTAAGAGATGGGAGCATCTGACATATAAGGAGAGGCTGAGAGGGATGGTAGTGTTTAGCCTGGAGAAGAGAAGACTCAGGAGGAATCTTTTCAAAATATAAATGTCTGTGTAAATATCTGATGTAGGCTGTAAAGAAGATGGAGCCATTCTCTTCTGAGTGGTGTTCAGTGGACAGATCAGAGACAATTGTCATATGTAGGAATACAGGAAATTCTGTCTGAACATAAGGAAAAGCTTTTTTACTGTGAGCATTGTTGAACACTGGAATAGGTTGCCCAAAGAGGTTGTGGAGTCTCCGTCCTTGGAGATATTCAAAACCCAACTGAACAATGTCCTGGGAAACCTGGTTTAGCTGATTCTGCTTTGACCAGGAAGGTTGGACTAGATACCTCCACAGGTTCCATCCAACCACAACCATTCTGTGATGCTGGTCTTGAGGGGACAGAAGATTTTTCTATGGATAGGTCTGGAAATAACCTTCTAATATTTGGGACTACAGAAGATTGACCTCACTTGTAGAAATAAGTTTACATTTCCCAGCGTGTGATTCAATATACTTGACAATACCATTGGAAAAGTTATTTTTCCAATTCTAATCTAAAATACAATCCGAATGCTATACAAAGATCTTCTAGAAAGGTGATTCCAGCCACACCTAGGCACCAAAAAGAAATTTAGAAAGCAAGGGGGTTCACTCTGAACCTCATGACTCAACAGGAGGGTCCTCTTTACTCGTTGCTCCTCTGGCCTCTGTGTGGGTCATTTTAACTCAATTTTCCTTTGTATGTTTCTTCCATGCAGTAATTAATAAGGTGAACCTTGCAGTGTGAAACCACTGTTAAAACTTCGTTAAATTCCATCAACCTTATTGAACTCTGTCAAATTATTATTTCACTTCAGCAAAACATATTGCTGTTTCTCTCTTTTGAGTGAGGTGCATTCCGCTCTTCTTCAATACTACTAAAATAAGCAAGGTAACCAGATTCTTAAATAAGGAGAAGCTCTTTTAAAAATCAATGAAAATTGAGATTTTTTTTAGCATGAAATGGAAGAAGGAACTCACTGGCTTGTTGCTTTATGTCTCAGCTTCTACAAATGCTGCAAGTGGTACTCAGCAGTATTTGTAAAGTGCTTTAAGGCTCTTTGAAAGGAATTGCTGTACAATTGTTGCATCTTACTATTACAAAACATAATACAAGACAAACAGTTATGCAAAGGAAAGCAATGGAGTCTTGCTGTGGTTTAACCTGGCAGGCAGCTAA
>NW_009193750.1:15847-21479 GCF_000690835.1 Fulmarus glacialis | reverse complement strand
GCCTCCGGGCGCCGCCGAGACTCTGCTCGTCTCGCCCCCGCAGCGCCGCGTCCCTCCCGCGCGGCAGAGCGGTATTCGCAGCCGGTGAAAGGCTTTTTGGGTGCAACATCCTGGTGAAGGACCCATAGGTTCTAACGGGTGCCATTGTCTGCCCCACGTGTGGGCCTTCCTAAGGGTTCGTTTTGCTCATGTGTTTGATCCCTCCCAGGGCGAAAGCGACAAGGTAAGGTAAACAAAGAAGCGAGGTGAAAACTTTGAGCCGGGTCATCGGTGTAACAATTCACTACGTCCATTTCATTCTGTAGTGCATAAACCACTTTTTTTCTAAAAGGATGTGATGACCATTTACACGTGAGGGAGGATGATTAACTGGACAGTTTACTAGCAGTGACCTGCTTCCGCTGATGGGTGGTGCTGGTATTAACAACTGTGCGTTACCCATCATGCACGTGGTAGCCTAATTTGTGCAGGGATAGGCAATTGCAGTGTTGAAATAGTGTTAGAGGTGGAAGGCGTGCGGTGAGAAGATAGTGCTGTATACTGAACACAACCAAGTAGAATATTTCTTTTTTTCTTACTGAATTCTCTTAAAGGTATCTGTGTCCTGTAAGAATGAAAAACTTGACAGCAGTTTTCTACTCGGATAACCTGCGCTGCTCAATATTAATTACTATAGATTAGACTTGTAATGGAATGTAAAGTTTCCAACTGCCTACAGCAGCAAGAAGTTCATCTGTATCTTATTGTTCCTGAGAGGTCACATGGATGTTATATTAATCTGGTATTTTAACCTGTATAATAGTGTTTCACAGGAAAGTGGAAAGAAATAGGTAATAGCTTAGTCAAAAGGGGCTGAGAGAACAGGCTTTAACACTGATTAGTTAAATTAACTTCTGTTGAAGTTATAATATGGTGCCAATGTAGACCTTGATTCTGCATCTGTTTCTGATTAAATAAATAGTGGTAGCTTCCTTTTGGGCCATGAGTAGTTTTAAGAATTGCTCTAAACTGGAATGCTGTTATCAACAAAGACATGAGTGCTCTCTCTTTTTAAAGATCACCATGCAAGTTCCTTTCTTCCTGATTAGATAATATTATGTAGGTTTTCAGTTCAGTGTTCTGTTTTTTGTTTTTTTTTTTCTCTTGGTTAGACTCCTTAAAATACGTGGGGAAAATCCATTATTATTACAGAATATGTAGGTTTATGGAAGATTATACTTTGTTACTGATGGGTAATTTGTCTATAAGACCTATGATTTTTGTTCCTCACGCTTACTGTGGTTTAGAATATTTGGCTTGTAGTATCAATGTTCTATTTTTGTTTCATTAGTTCCTTATCAAACTTTACTTCTTGATTGCATGGAGAAGTACAGATTATTTCAAGATAGTCAGCAAACAGAAGTAACTGTGCAGATACAAAAAAGGAATCTTACTTGTTCCAGTACAAAATGGAAAGTTGTGATCTCTGTAAAGCTTTGTGTATAAAGCTCTCTTAACGTTGTAGTTCTAAAAAGCTAGTTTAGATGCTCAGTTGTACAGAAATAGAGCTTTTGAAAAATCCACTCTAAGAACCAGTGTTTCAATTGTTTGCAGTTGCATCACTGTAGCTTTTTAAAATATGTATAATTAAAAAAATAAAAGACTGTATACTATGTAATTTATTAATATCTGTCCCCTGATTGTTACTGGAGGAGTGTTGAGGTGGAGTGGGGGAAGAGTTGAGATCTTTACTGTCAAAAAACTCAAAAATTGTAGGAAAAGTCTCTGTCTGTCCATTATTTGCTTTGATCCTCTAAATTATAAGCGAAACAGATGAAGTACTGATGTAGAAAAAGTGATGGTCCTGAGAGTCAAAGTACTGGTCAAAAAAAAGCATTCTGAAAAATCTCTGTTGGAGATTTGGCTGTACTTATTCCCACTACTGTTTTAGAACAATGAAGTTAAATAAAAGCAATGATCTGTACATTTCTGCACATGTAACTCATACACTTAGTTCAAAGTGAGATGAAATCTTCCATTTTTTATAGGTAAGGAAGAAGAAAATTATTATTGTGAGGATTGACTGATAGGGTTGAATGAGAAGCTGAGGCAGCCATTTTGTTGTTAATGTATTGCTGTGATTGAGGTGAAAGACAAATGGGTTGAAACTTAAATTGTCATATTGTAAGTTTTGAGTGGGTTCTGTAGAGTAATTTTAATGAAAGTCCAATGTGATTCTTCCTGTAAGTTAATGAAGATAAGTAGGAAAAATAGTTCTCGCTGTTGTGTTTAAATGCAAGTGTAGTTAATTTATGCATATAGCAATGTCAGAATTTTTTTATGTATCATTTCAGTGTATGAGTGATTTCAAAATACTCATTTTCTCACTTTGCTTTATTAGGATTTTCTTTCTTCCTGAAGACACTACTTGAATTTCTCAGAAAAGGACTGAGAAAATTAAAACTAATTTTGTACCTCTTTCAAATAGGCATACAGAAAGCTGGCCAAGGAGTACCATCCTGATAAGAATCCAAATGCAGGGGACAAAGTAAGACTTTTTTCTTTTAAACTCCTGAAGTTTGCTGTTACAGTAGCATCTAAGGGATCAAATACAGGTCTTGGGGCTTGCTGTTACAAGTTGTTCAAAACTATTAACTGTGAGAGGGAACCCTGTCTCACCTACTTCTTCCCAATCTCAAAATCTACCAGTGTACCTCATGGAAAAAATGCAGCAGTTGGCTGAGTCAGATTTGTTGAGAAGGTAATGCTGAGGGACAAACTGCCTCTCTTCATCTGCTGAAATAATGTCAGCTGGTGTTGGCTACATAGGTATTTGAAAAAGATTAGAGAGTCAATTTTCCAAGTTTTTCCAACGTGGAAAAATCTGTGTGTGGAGGTTCTTGAAACTGCTGCAGCATAAAACAAATTACATATGTGGGAAGGTTGAATTAGATTTGTTATGCTAATAGCAATTAAAAAAATGTCAATTAAGTTGACTCAGGGGATTCTCTTTAACAGAACTGAAGTTCTAATAGTTGCTTAGAGGTGAGCAGAGATGACTGTGACAAGATATTAATTTGTTTTGAGGACAAACATTAATACGCATTTTAGTAAGTTGCTCAATTGTTAGCATATTTTAAGTGCCTAACATATCTTAAAGTCTTTGCCATTAGTATGTAACAGGGTTTTTTTTTTGCCTGTTGCTACTGCAATATTGTGTACTTGAGGGTTTTCTTCTGATTGGATTTTTTTTGTTGTTTGTAAGAAAACTGTCTTATGCTAGGCACAGTAAAGAACAAAGTCAACAAAGTTTTGCAATAAAATGTCATATATTATGATAAAAGGTAACACAGCTAAGCCCAAGTCTGACTTTTAACTCTTGCATATTAGAATGAGAGTGGAAAACTGTTCTGTTGTGTACCTTCTTAATTGGGTGTTCATGCTGGGCAAGAAACAGTAGTAAAATGCTCCCTTGAAGTTCTAAATTATCATGCACTGTTTTGACTCTGTTCCTCTTCTAGTTCAAAGAAATAAGCTTTGCCTATGAAGTATTGTCAAATCCAGAGAAACGTGAGTTATACGATAGATATGGAGAACAGGGTCTTCGAGAAGGTAGCGGTGGAAGCAGTGGAATGGACGATATTTTCTCCCATATCTTTGGTGGTGGATTGTTCAATTTCATGGGTGGTCAGAGTAGAAGTCGTAATGGTAGAAGAAGAGGAGAAGATATGATGCATCCACTCAAGTGAGTATGTTGATACTGCAGTTTGTACTTTCAAGCTTTCCTGATCAATACTTGACTCTGCTAGTTTATGTTCTTGATATACTTCTCAGCTGAGAGATTCTGCAGTCTGCACCTATTTTTCAGACCTGCGTGTCGTGTGTAGCCCAGAAGGCAGTCATCTTGAGTTACTTTTCATGATTGGATAATCTTATACAACACCTAATACTTTGCTTTGCCTGGTTATTAACCTGTATATACTTTGTTAGCATTATTTTCCTTGGTTTTGCTCCTTAATTGTGTTTGGAAGTTCTAATCTGAAAAAACATTCAACAACAGAGTATTACTCATTAGCTGGATTCTTAGGGAAGCAGAGGTACTAAGGCTCTGGAAGGACTTAAGTTGACTTGCATTCATAGTGTGATATCAGCTGGAACTAAAGGTGAACTACATAATTAATGGGAAAGTGTGTGTGGCGGGTTTTGTGTTTGTGGGGTTTTTTTCTTGTTTTGGTGTTTTTTTTTTTTTTTTAGAGCCATGCTTGAATATCACATCTAATTGTGTTTTGTAGATCTCTGCTTGCAGTCGTGACTGGCTTTTTGCCTGCTGAGCAGGTCCTTTCTAAGTTCTTAAGTTAAGCTGCATCTTTCCTGTAGTTGGCAAATCGTGCTTAGTAAAGTCTGTTTACTTTTACATGCTTGCTTAGTTTAGTAGCTAGTACTGCACACTTTGTTATTAATTAGCTTTGGTTTTGTTGTTATTTGTAAACACTGATGCCAGGCAACCTTTTCTCAATACATTGAGTTGAAATTTCTATCCACTAACAAACCCTTTTAGGAGAAACACTAAATGTGTTCATAAACTTCTATCAATATATGAAGGTTATTGGAGTTTGATAGTGTATTCAAGAGCTTCTTAAAAAAATAGAAACATTAACAAATCTAAAGAATTAAGTGGCCTTGGGGACATGTTAACTCCTCCTCACTAAACTATCTCATGTGGAAAGCCCAATACAGTAGTAAGTATTCTGCATGTATTCTTATGTATGCAGGCTATAAATAGTCAGGACTGTCTAGAGAGGTTGTTTCTCACCTGCCTGGTAGAACTAAAAAAAAAAAAAAAAAAAAAATCATCTATGACTATATAATAAAACCTAAAATGTTAAATCAGCTTGTTTCCTATTGAGAAACACAAGCAATCCTATCTGGTTTCTTCTGATTAAATTACAACTTTTCTCTGAAACTATGTTCTGGATTACATGTGTATATTCATATGTATGGAATAGTTTTTAATGACTCCTTGTGAAAGCTAAAACAGTGCCTTAAAATCTTATTTTAATAGCAGATTTAGGTTTTTTTTAAGATCTCTGTTTTTCTTTAATTTGTCCTAGGTGAGTATTTTAATTACATGGGGAAAGTAAGCTTTTAAATTATAACCCAGGAGAAATGCTTTATTTTGTAGAGTCTCTTTAGAAGATCTGTATAATGGAAAGACAACTAAACTACAACTTAGCAAGAATGTCCTTTGTAGTGCATGTAATGGGTAAGTTTGTTTATATTTTTGAGTTCTCTGGTTGCTTTGTTGGCATATAGCGTAATGAAGCATCTCCTATGTCAGATCTTTATCAGTATTTGACTTACTGGAGCCTGCTCTCAGACTAGAAAATTGTTGAACTTGAATGATACTGTTGATGGAACTGCAACTATTCAAGGGCTTTGTTTGGGGGGAAGGGAGAGTAGAGAACCTAATTACAATTGGCAGTGCAATTAGGCATGTTAACCTACTGATGTAGGGTTTTTTTTTTTGTCGTATGTTTCCGAAAAACTTACTTTTCATGCAACTGGTGCTTTCTATTCTAGGCAGGGAGGGAAGGCTGGAGCTGTTCAGAAATGTAATGCTTGCCGGGGTAGAGGTGTACGTATCATGATCAGA
>NW_009193750.1:1055-15816 GCF_000690835.1 Fulmarus glacialis | reverse complement strand
GTTCAGCAGATGCAGTCTGTATGCTCTGACTGCAACGGAGAAGGTAGGCCAAGCTATTCTATGTTACTAAATGCATTTAGTTGCATTCAGCCTGCTGGTTAAATCTCAGGAGGAACTTATCCAGGACAGTTTTGCTCCCATCTAGTCAGTTTGGTCTCAATCTGATGTCAACATGGAGAAGTCATTTTACTTGGAACAACAGCAAGATTTACAGTGTTTAATGTACTGAAAAGCAGCCTGGAAGCTTGAACAGTAGGGATTGATTGTTTTTTAAAAACACTTAGATATGAATATTATTTATTGCTATTACTCTTGTGTTAAAGTAAAAAATAAGATTTTGTTGTTTTAGGAGCTTTTTGTCTTTTTGTAGTCTTCTAATATCCAAGGACAGGTTTAGGTTAAAAATGGAAACCTAAAGTTGGATTTTAACTTCTTCAATTTAAGATACCTTTTGCTGAATTGGTTGTGTTTGGAGGAGCAAGTTCAGCACATGATCTGCGCTTCATGTGATTCCTTTTTAGATCTTCTGCAGTTTGCAGAGTAGTAATGTCACCTTGTGGATGATTTTACTCTTCATAATACTCGGGAATTACAAAGAGTTGTATCTTGTGACTAGTCAACATTTCGTAGATGATGTTATCTTTGAACATCTTGTTTTCACAGTTTACATACCTAACCTACATATTAGTAGTTTCAACTGCATCATAATGTTATGCTTTGTTTCACAGAAAGGTGGTTTAAGCTGGCAGGTTTAATGTCTTAAGCCAAGTGCATCTGCTTGTGGCACTTAGAGCATTGGAAATAAGTACTGAAATTGTACAGTGCATGTGGCCTAATATTTTGGTTATTCTGTACAAAGACAATAGCTTACTTGAAAAATAAAGATGAAGTAGAACAGAGAATTTAAGCTCTTTTGGGTAGTCATTCTTCAGTTTGCTGGAAGAAGTAATTGCCTTGCTAGAGGTGACGGACAATGTGAAAAACTATTCAGTTTCAGAGTACAAAAGTGAAATCCCTTATATATCAGAAAATGTTAGATCCTTTCTGTGGGAAAACCTATATATTGTTCTTGCATGAAACTGATTTGACCAGCTATTTTCCCCCCATTTTGTGTGCAAGACTCTCTAGTTCTACTAGCTGCATTTGCATAGTACTTTGTTGTGGTGGTATACTGCAAGATATGGCTGTCAATGAACAGAACCCAGTAATCCTTCTTTCACTGTTGTTAACAGAAGTGGAACTAAGCTTCCTAAATTCATGGAAATAGTTTGAAATTTGTATTCTGACTTTTAAGGGAGGGGAGATGCTTCAGTTTGGTTTTAGCTTCATCCTTTCTCTTACAGCTGTCATCCTCCAGCATAATAAGGAATGGAAAAGTAGGCTTTTTTTTTAAGAGTAGTAAGTTGAGTGCTAAGGATACTGGAGTCAAATTAAGACTTAAGGAACACTGGGAGCTATAGACAAAGTTTTGTTTTGCCTTTCTCTAAAGCACTCTCACTTTCCAAAATCCTTGATAAGACAGTTTGGAAGGTTATGTGTATCTTTGTATTGCCTCCCCCCCTTCTTTTTTTCCCCCCTCTTCCAGCTAGGGTTAATTGAGCCTGGTTTTCCTCTTGTGAGGAGTTCATAAAGCAACATCTAAATCAGTAGTTTTGTTGCATGTATTCTTCAGCCTACTTCAAAACAGTTTTTCTTCAGAATCGGATGCAATTATGAGGAAATCTCTGAACTCAGAATTTGTCTTTCTTTAGGTGAAGTAATTAATGAAAAAGACCGCTGTAAAAAATGTGAAGGGAAGAAGGTGATCAAAGAGGTAAAAATACTTGAAGTCCATGTAGACAAAGGCATGAAACATGGGCAAAGAATTACGTTCAGTGGAGAAGCAGATCAGGCTCCAGGTGTGGAACCAGGTGATATTGTCCTCTTACTCCAAGAAAAGGAGAATGAGGTAATGCTTTTGGGTTTATATTTTTAAATGCCTTTTATCCTAGTCTGTAATACTAAAGTGATATAGATGGCTGTTCATTTTAAAGTAATTCATATAGTTGCAGCTCTGGGAGAGACGGTGAATAGCTTTTAATAGATTTATAGCAAATAACATGGCTTTCATGGTGAGCCAGAAAAAACTTTGCAAGTCTGTAGCCAGAGGACGTGCAGATTCTGGTGCTTCCTAGTGCTAATAAAAGGTAGCTTTCTCGAGTAAGCTCAGGCTGACTTTAATACAGTGGACGCAGTGAAGAGCCATTCAGGATGTTAACTTCAATCTGCTTTGCTTGTGACACTAACAAAATGCTAGGTGTTGCTTTTTTCCAAAATCTTGAGACATGGCAGGGAACTCCTATTAAAATCCCCAGATGGTGCTTTCTATCTCTGCTACTGTGGTTGTGGAAATATAACACAGAATGCTGATGTTACCGATTCATTTAACAAAACAAAGAAGTTTTGTACTAGTTATTTTATACTAGTTTGTTAAGGCTTATGCTGACGTATATTCTGGAGTATATACATTGCACTTTTGAATTAAATATTGCAATTTATCTTTTTCTGTGTTAAAACTCCCTTAGGGGAGAGTTGAGGTGACTGCTGCTTTTTTTGATTGCTTTTGTTTAGAAAGGCCAGGTATTACTATGATGAAATAGTTTGTGTGTTAACAGTCTGGAAAAAATGTTGAATGGAATGGTGTGGGGGGGGAAGTTCTGTTGTGACAGAAAGAATAGCATTGGGTACAAATCTAAATTCCAGTCACATATTAAGGATATAATGTTGGTTATCTGAAAATTAGGTACTTTGTAAGCTTTTCGAAGCTGTGTCAAGGACTGCTAATTTGTCAATCAGTTTTGCATAGCTCTTTACACATTATTCTCTACTGTCTTCTGTAATACTGGTTGAAATGTGGCATCGTGGTTGATTTTTGACTGTAAGGGAGAAACAGTCTGTAAGCATACAGAAGTCAGATGTGCGTGATGGCATCGAATTCCATATGGTGGATGCCACTTCTGTCTTAGTCTTCCAATGAAGTACATCTAGTTTTACAGTACTAACAATTCTGAAAAATACTGTAACTTGAGTCCTAGTGAGTAAAACTAGACTGACTTTTAGTGAAGCTTTTATTGTTCTTAAAATTTCCCTTGAGGTGGGAGTCATGGTTCTGCCAGTGGATAAAGCTTACATTTACTCTGATTAAGAATCCTCAGTGATACGGCTTAAAGATCACTTATGACAGCTGTGGACTAATTGATCAAAGCCCTGCTGTAGATAAAGTTAGCTGAAGCAGATACGCATGATGACTAGTGAAATGTTGAGAAACAAAGATGTGTTTTTGTACTCCGGTGCAGGGGAAGCAGTGTCAAACTGTTGTAAGTTTTGTTTATAGGTTGCTTGTGTAGATGATCTTGGGGGTAAGAGAGTGCTGCTGCTATACAGGCCTTCTTGTTTAATTTGAACCTTACATCATAGTATATAGTGTGATTTGCCTTATCTTAGATGACACTTTCATCAGACACAAACTTTCCAAGCATGTTAAGCTATTTGAATTAACAAATTAACTTTGTACAAAGGCTGTTGCTCTGACATTGAATTTTAAGAATAATAATGAATTTTAAATAATGAGTCTTGTGGAGATAGGATTATAGGACTAGAAAAGATTATCTCCTGTTTTTGTTCTTCAGGTGTTCCAGCGGGATGGCAATGATTTGCATATGACACACAAGATTGGACTTGTTGAAGCACTGTGCGGATTTCAGTTCACATTTAAGCACCTTGATGGGCGTCAAATTGTGGTTAAATATCCTCCTGGAAAAGTAATTGAACCAGGTAGGCTTAAACTGATAAGGACTTCTTTGACCATGCTTTTGTGATTCTTGAACACTTAATCCCATTCTTCTTGTCCTGTTAACTGAACAGGCTAGAGAAATGAAGATAATTGTATAGAGAAAGATTTGTTCCTAAGTAGCACTCTCCAGCTCACTTCTCTTTGAATTACAGGTTGTGTTCGCGTAGTCAGAGGTGAAGGAATGCCACAGTATCGCAATCCTTTTGAGAAGGGGGATCTTTACATTAAATTTGATGTTCAGTTTCCTGAAAATAACTGGATTAGCCCAGAAAAGCTTTCAGTAAGTAGTTTTTCAAGCATAAATGTGGTGGTCTTATTTGACAGTGTATGCAAAATATGTGTGTTGTACCTCACGTGCTTGCTTCCAGTGCTTAAATTTAGATGCAAGTACAGCTGTTCTTTTAACGTTGTTTATGGGCAACATGTAACTTGAAAATACCCATTGGAATATGAATTTATGGAACCTGTATTTAAGAGCTGTGCAGATGTTGGGCAGACTAGGGCAGGAGGAAGAATCTTCCTGCTGCTGTGTGATAAGTTTTCAAAGTGCAACTGTATTTACTGATTGCACTTTTGGTTGATTATATGTGGAGCTGTTGGTTTTCTTTAAGTGTTGTCTTTCAGTTGATACAAATACTTTGGATACTTTTAAATGAGTATGCACTTCAGGGTTTACATCAGCTTAAACTTCTAAACAAAACCTGCTCTGAGAGGGAGTCCTGAAGTTGTGGGGAAACTGGTCACTTTATTTAGCAGTTGTAGGTGCAGTACTGAATATACTTCTTTTTTTGGGGCAGGAACTTGAAGATCTTCTGCCAGCTAGACCAGAATTTCCCAATGTAATTGGTGATGCAGAAGAGGTAGATCTTCAGGAATTTGATACCACTCGTGGTTCAGGTGGTGGCCAGAGACGTGAAGCTTATAACGATAGTTCTGATGAAGAAAGCAGCCATCATGGACCTGGGGTACAGTGTGCCCATCAGTAAACGTTTGTCTAAAAAGTTGCACAAGGATTTTCTTTCAAATTTTGCCTGACTTGTTTTCAACAATCCAGCTGGATTGTGTAAGTAATCCAGATGAACCAATGGACATCTATTGCTGTATGTGTAACTTTTAAATTGGTCTATAGTATCTACAGAGTGTAATTTAAACTAACCACAAGCTTACATCTTCATTTTGACTGTGTAGCAGAATAAAGCACTTGAAAGGAAGACGAGACTCCTTTTCACATGGGTTTTAAGTTTGTCCTCGTATCTGTGCTTGATTTTTACCAGTTTTGTGTAGATTTTAAGTTTCATATTTTAAATTCAAATTCTACATTGTAAAGTTTGTGTACAATTTGTCCTGAGGCTTGGTATTTGGCTGCACCTGCATAAGCTGCTACAAGTAGAATAAAGAATTTCATAGCCTGTATCTATCATCTAGATGCATGGTAAATGGGCTTTGCACATAATGGGTTTAGAGCTGACTGGGAACAATGGAAGACTAAATTAGAAGTGGTTGTAAGTTTTTTCTACCATCTTGTGAACGGTTTCTGAAATTAAATAAAAGCAGTTGGTGTATAATATATTTCTTTTGCCTTGTAACTCTTACTTTTCCAGTGGCTTTAACTATTCTGTGTACGAAGAGACTATGTAGATGGTAGACATTTTATAAACACAGGGAGGCTGAAGCTGCTTTAAGACTATGTTGCAGTTAGGTAACAATTGTGTGGCACGTACAAAAGTGTTTTCTTGAAATGAGATAGGGCTAAATGGGCACGGGGAAGGCTACAGCCATCTCCCCTTTGTATGAAGAAAACAAGGATATCTGAGTCCAATCAGAAGGTAACAAAACCTTTTAAATGAAGCTGATTAAATCCCAAATAATGGCATCTTTCTCTTAGCCTTTGAATCCAATTCAAAGCCTGATTCAGCCTGACTTCCTAGAGAAATGTTTCCAGTTTTAAAAAAGCTTTGTAAAAATGAACATTATGCCTGGCAACTTGTGGTTGCATTAACGCAGTTTGTAAAAAGATTGAGATTATTATTGTACCTGACAAATTTTTGACCTGGAAACATACTAAATGTAGATGGTTTTGTTACTTTTCCAGTAGTTTGCACTTTCTGTTTTAGCTATTAAGACATTAAGTTCTCCAGCTTCAGTTTTGTTCCTTTTTATATACTTTCAATTGGTAAAAATACCACAACAAAGCAAAAATGTGACCTTAAATAATTAGCAGGTACAGTTAGTTATCTAAGCATTTTGTTACAATGTTTAAGAAACTGTGCATGAATTTTGGTTGGTAAGCTGCTTCTCTGTAGTGAGGCTTCTCTCCCTGTTGAAGCGAGGAAGTTGAAAGATGCCTCTACTTTTCTTTACAAATCTGAAGTGTGACTTGTTTAATTATTGCTCAGATAGTTGTTGACACTTTACCAATGAGGTTGGAGGGACAAACTCCAGGGGTTTCCATGTGCTTGGGTAGTCACTGGCATTTGAGTGTTGCTGAACATCCTTGTTATAGACTCTGAAACTGAAGCAAGAATAAATACTGTTTGACCTGTATTTCAGTATTGACTTATGCTGTGGC
The DNA here is from genome assembly GCF_000690835.1 of Fulmarus glacialis. Taxonomy (NCBI): domain Eukaryota; kingdom Metazoa; phylum Chordata; class Aves; order Procellariiformes; family Procellariidae; genus Fulmarus; species Fulmarus glacialis. The sequence continues at coordinate 9,415 of NW_009193750.1, read as the reverse complement.
ATTCTCATCTAGTTAATCTTTATTTTCATTTATTAAAACTTCAGGTTGCTTTTCATGAAGCCATGATTATATACCGATCCTTTCTCCTGATTCATTTCTCTAAGAAGTCATCTTAACCTGTCATGCTTAAACAATTAAAACGCCTGTCTTCTGCTTTTAAGTAGTAGCTTTAGGATTTACCTCCTTGGCAAAGAGAGTATGTACTCTAAACTCCTTACTTTCAAATTGCCTTTTTTGGGGGGGATAGACTTACCTGTTAGAATGCAGCAATTTCTCAGTCCTCTAAATAGGATGTAATAGGAAAATTGGATTTTAGTTATTAACCTATAACCTTCCACTATAGCCTTAGGCTGATGCAAGTATGAAGTTCAAACAATCACTGTAAAGGAGGTGTGGGGCATTTGATTGTATGCCCTTCTTACCAAATTTTTTAGGAACATTGTATTTAAAAATGGAGTTCTGGAGGCTTCCTAGTCATAAGAATGACTTCAGTTGCCTGAAGAGTCCCTTGTGCTTCATTACAGTGTACATCCTCTGTATTTGCCCTTTGGTCAGGGCCCAGAAACACCTTCCCAGATCTTGGTAGTAGCCTTTTAGTCACAAAAAAGCTAATCTCTAAATTGCAACTCAGAAAATACTTGTAACACTAGCAGCTATTTTTGTAATATGACTACCACCATACCTAAACCCCAAGTGAGACCCCCAACAAAGGTGTGGTGGCCTGTCTTGTAAAGCATTCCTAACACTATACCTTTTCCAAAAATTCAAAAAACTGCAGGTTTCAGTATTGCAATGCAATTTTGGTTACCTTAATGTAGTATGGGAGTGAATAGTTAAGTCATTCATGTTGAAATGTCCCTTTGCCTGCAGTAATCAAACGCTGATACCACACTGATGTGATGCTCTTATCAATGTAAGGGAAAATGGATGTTAATTCAGATTAAACTACCAAGTTACAGAACTACCTATTCATGAATGTACTGTAAACTTCATGTATAATCTGAATGAGAGGTTTATCCCTGTATTTTCTGGTTACCAAGTGAGAGCATAGTTTTAATCTAGGTTTGATAGTGTTTTAACCAGTTTTGCCTCCCATGCCTCGGAAAGATTTCTTTTTTTTTTTTCTTTATTTGAAACTTGTGACCTTTGTTTCTTTAAGTGAAGCAATGGGTGAAAGCTGAACAGAAGAAAAACTAATCTAGATTTCATTCTTAAACTAATGTTTTAGTTTAAAGAGTGTAGGAGTCTTTCATACCATCCTTTACCACAGTGAAAACACTTTAATTGACATCACCACTGGCAGAGTAAAAGCCAAGTATATCCTCAAGTTCTGAAAATACAAGAGCACCCACAGCACTGTGACTGCTGGACTGGCATCTTTACCTGGAAAGGTGTTAAAAGCCTCTCCTACAAGTTACTCAAAAGTACATACGTACTAGAAAAATTGGGTTGACACCACAAATCACAGTAAGTCCAGGTACTACCTGTCATCTTGCACATTACTGTCATGTCACAGCACAAGACTGGAAATAAGTTTTATTCGTGTCAGATGTGTATATGCCACCATAGAATTGAAGCTACAGGCCTTAAAAATGCTATTGAAGAATTTAGAAACTTACACTTCAGCTTAATTCCAGAGTTAGATTCAAGGAGACTGATACTGGGAAGACTAAACATGAGCAGTAAACCAACACTGTGTTCTGCTTGTGGCATGCAATGGAAGAATGACATTGAAGAGCTCTATACTTACAAATAGTTATGTAAAAAACCAGAGAGTCCTATTTAGAATATCAGAGTTAAAACTTAGTTCCTACATACAACCTATTACTGTTCATTTTACTGTGAACTGAGGTTAGATGTTAACTAAGCCTTTTATAAAGAAGTTGGGAAAGTATAATTATTTTCTTCTACTTTTGTATCCTTCACAGAGATAACAGGAATTTAATAATACACATCACATTGTAAGCTTTTATATAAAAACATTTACTGAGCAGTATACAGCTTTATTAAGACATTATAGACATTCTCTAAACACTACAGAAGCAGCAAGCAAGAGCTGTCATGAATATTCTGTAGTCACAAGACAGTTCCATTAACTCGGTTTAGCTGTTGCCTTTCCACACAGTACAGTCAGCTCACTCTAAGGGGGGAAAAATTCATTTTAGTTCAAGCTACCCAACAGAACTTGGAAGAAGAAAGAGAAAAGTCAATTATTGCTAAAGCAAGCAGCAAGCAAGCACTCCCCCATTCTCTACCTATAGAGGCAGGTCCATGTTATAAAATACAAAACAGCTTCCAGACCTTTAGCTTAACTCATATAGCTGCACTGAAGTCTAAATACCTGCAAGACTAAACTGATTAATGTTTCTTATGTCTAGATAGATTTCTAGTGCTGCACATTACTTCATCTAAAAGCCCAGGTACCCTCATCTTCAGAAGAGTCAGGCGCTATGTGCTACAAAGTTCTGTTCAACTGCATTCTGCTTCAAAACAATTTACTTCCCTGAACCAAAGGTAAGGCAAGTTATTATTCAATTGCAGCAGAGAATTAACAATTCTTACTCAGCAAGGGACATAGAATAATATAGAGAATAATAGAGAGATTACAACAAGAATTGAAACTTAGCTGTAGCTTTGTAAGCCTTTGTGAATATGAGAGAGAATGGCAGTCTGCTCACATGCTAGCAGAGACTCCAGAGCAATCTAGAAGGAAGTTTATGCTTCTGTTGTCCCCCAGGCAATTACCAAACTGCACGTGCTTATTTAAGTGCATTTTATACGTTATCTGTGTGCAGCAGTTCTCCCCTCCCTGTTCCTCCCTCCAATTTATGCCAACCAATTTAGGCTTAACCTCAGAAGAGTTAAAACACTTAGAATTTGTGTTCATGACAGTATCTCACATGAAAACCTGAGACTAGGTGTCTGAATATCTACATGTAAGCCTACTAGTTTAAGCTTACCACTAAGTTATGAATATGCTGTACTGTATCTTGATTCAGTAGTTGCACATCAATATTATGGAGGTCTCCACCAGCCGTACAGAGTGTCTAAACATGAAGAGAAACAGTTTTAAGATAAAAACTATTCTGAAAGTTTTTATTTGTATGGCCAGCTTTTCTGAAAATCGTGTGCTTCCCTGCTACGCTGCAAAACTTCAGTAACCATTTTTCCTTGTGTTTAGCAGCAACTCATTTAGGGATAGCAAGAGCTATCACTATCGGACTCTTCACAGTTTATCAATTACTGCAAGATGAAATTAAAAAAAACCACAACAACACAACAACACAACAACACAACAACGTTTGATACCTGTCCATCAGCCAGGGGAATGTTTACAAACGGAACAGTTTTATCTTGGGGTATTGATTTACTTCTTAGTAACATGCCTTGAACTCTTCCACTGGTAGGTACAGTTCTTGAGACAGTCTGTTGTAGTCCAGCACTAGAATACCATAAAAATGTTACTGAAGTTAACTTCCTATGCTCTGCAGGAAATTTTCAAACATGAAGCAAATGCAAGTAGTAGCAAACATATGTAACACGAAAGGCAGTCATGTTTAAACTTCTGCCAGAAGACTACAGGAAATCCAACCATCAGCAGCATTTACTAGCACCACTAGGTAACATTTTATGACCCTGAAACACTGCAGTAACCTTCTAAGCCTGTGTTACAGGCCAGTGAGCAAGCTGACATTTGGACCACTCAGTAACAAGAATATCCACTCTCCAGTATCAACACTGAATGCTTTTAGTTTTGGAAAGAGGGCTTCAGATGTGTGCTGTATCTGTCTACTACAGAGGGAGATACCAAGAAATACCAAAGCTGCTAGCTCCCAGAGATACAGGGCATGCCTTATGCCATACAAAATTCCTAAATTTCTTTCATGATACAATTGTTCTTATTCCACTTCAAAAATGCAAGGTTTGGGTATCTTCTGCATGGAAACAAATCTCTGAAATTTATAGCAGGCCAAGGTGAAACTAAGCCACTTGCTGGTTTCATGACCCATGGAAAGTTATTAAGTTTTTCCACCCCCTCACTTCAGCTGATGACTTCTGCCAAAACCAAACTCTGTAGTGTAGGGAGAATAATAATAATTGAAAACCTTAACTGTTCAATATGCAAAGAACTGATTGTCAATTTATTTGGTTGGGCTTCTTTGGAGGTTTGTTGTTTGTTTTTTGTTTTTGTTTTTTTGTTGTTGTTTTGGTTTGGTTTTTTGTTTTGGTTTGGTTTTTTTTTTAAACACAGCAGTATTGGTGACATTTTAATCCAAGCTTGGGGTCCGAGAATTAGTTTAAGCTCTAAATTATACTCTAAATCTGTTTTTTTAAAACTGGCTTAGTTACAACATCAAATCCTGTACCTCCATGAGAACATAAGTTAACACCCACAATCAAAGCAGGAGGTGTGACTGGTTCACATCCCTGCTACCAAATTTAGTGGCAGATCATCAAGATCTACTAGATCTAGATTGATGATGATTGATTAATATCTAGATTGATATTAGTGTAGATATATAGTATCTTGGTATTTAACAAAATTATTTATTAAGAACAAGACAAAAAACCCTTACCTTTTAGATACCTTTGGCATGGCTTTGAAATTTGTGGCACTGCAATCAGAAGCAAGAGACTTAACCGCCTCAGTCATATTTGCAGAAGAGTGAACAGACCTAAAAAAAAAAGAAAGAAAAAAGTGATTATTGGTTTTGTTGATTTTTTTTAAAATTTTTCTTTTTTTATTTCGTCCTCATCTACTCTAGAGTTTCAGCTAGGATGAAGATAGACAGCTGGTGAATTAGAGAATGTTGAAGTGCTCCGTGACAGAGATATAGTGTATATACATGTGAAGAAGCCCTCCTGAGGTAGATGTGATATAATGGGACCTAACAGCATAGGGGAATGAAACGATAATTTATGTTAATAGACAAGAAAGGGCTGCAATACCTGAGTTGGGTATGATTAAGGGAGCATCCACAGCTTTCTATTTGAGTGTGCAAAAAGTTTCTTGGGTATTTTCTGCAGGAACTAATTTTTCTAAATTACTTCTCAGGATATTTGTCCTGTGTGGTTCACCTGAATCCAGAGAACAATTTTTTTCCAGTTTTGGATTTTAACTCAGTTCACAGAAATCTTGATGACTTTTTCCTCATCTCCCTTTTCCTACACATATTTTGGAGATATTGTAAGGGCATGTGTTTTTGGCCCAGTGTTAGTGTACTTGAATAAAAGAAACTTTCAAAGACTTAAAAGTTAGACTTCCCCAGGCAAAGCAGCCTTCTCTAGTTTGATTTTGTTGAGCCAAAAATTCTATAATCCCAATTCAAGAAAGTAATTAAACCTGGCTAAGAGTTTTTTAAAATTTCTTTTAGGCACATTAAACACTGATACATTATTTAAATTGCATTTCTCTGAAGACAATTTGAATGTATCAAAATAAGTGCCACTGGGTACAAGTATGCACACTGGAGCTGTAGGTGTAGTGGGCGCTTCTCAAATATTTTCATGCAGATATCGACCAATTTTTTAATTCATTAGATCTTACAGTGAGACTTGAATTTGGTCCATCATGACTGTAAGTAGCTCGAAGGTGTTTTTGCAAGTGTGTATCTTCCTGCTAATGACACCTCCCTTTCAGCTGTATATGAGGGCAAAATTATTACAGAACAATTAATTAGTCCTAACAGAGCAACAAAGATGTTTCCCTTACACACTCTCTTCCATTAAGTATTGTTTGGAAATCGATACTGATTACATAGATTCAGAACTGTGCACCATTCAGTGAGTGAGAGAGACAACTACATCCCTTCATCAGCTAGAAGTGCTTTTTTGTTCAGGGTTCACATCACTACAATGCATCTGATTCAGGTTATGGAAGACCTCTTTATCAGATGCATTCCTATTGGCCTCAAATCTCAGCTACTTTATCTGAAAAGAGTTTTATACAGCATTCACAAGTTCAGGCAAGTTAAATAAACTATCAAAGGTCAGTCTTACCTAGAAAGAGGGTTCAGTTTGCTATTTAAACCAGAGGCCAATGAAACCAACGACTTGGTTTTGGAAACCTGAAAATATATACGTAAGACTGCAGCTAAAAGAAGTGGCATTTTAAGGCAAATGATAGATATTTCCAGGGAACAATACTGTAAGAATTCCCTGTTGATAAAGAACAGTTAAGCCCTATAGTGCTGCCTTTTATATAGTTCTACATATACCTAAAATGGCAAATACACATTCCAAAACAAGAGTTTCATAATACCAAAACGTATTTGTTCATACTGAGTTCTGTACAACCAACCACCTTTCTAATAAACACCCTTCCAACTTGTAAGCCCTCTTATAATTAATGCCTGTAACTCTGCATATAATCTTTTTGTCTTTGTTGTCATCTTGCTACATGCTTCAGTGTCTGGCTGAGGCACTGCATTGCACAGATGGACTGAGGTGGTAAAATTAATACACCTGTGCTATTTGGTTTAGAGATCAAAGTGGACAAGAATGCACAAGCCATTCAAATATAGAAAAGCATGTATTAAAACAAATATAGAAAAGCATGTATTAAAACATGAAGTTGAGTTTTTTTTAAAAAAAGTTTCAACAAAAAATGGTCCTCAAACCATCAAGACTTATTGGCAAGTCAGGAGAGAATAACTATGCCAGTATTTGCAAGTCTCTGTGAATGAGTTACCAGAAGTGCAGATACCATATTTCATTATGAAGTTAATTTACTCTACAGTTTAGCCTCGCTTAACTTAAAATACATTGAATTTAAAACAACTGATTTTTCAAACAAACAGCAGGCCACTGGCCTGCCCGATCATGGAGCTAGCCGGGTTCATAGCAGGTCAGAACTGATTAAACCCTTATGTTGTTTGTCCTGAATAAACTTACTTTTTTAGGTATTTTCTTTGCAGAAATATGCTTGGCATCTTCATATTCAACAATTGTAGTTACCTTAACTAGAAATATATTAGAAAGACAAGGAAAATAAAAATCTCATAAAGAGCACAAAACACCACTTCAAACTCATTTGTTTGAAGCCTATTTACCCTCTGACAGCCACATATCAGTTCTGCTGTCCGGTGGTCATTCGCCTGGGACAGAGTTCAAAGCAAACTATGTGTGTTCGTCACAGACACTGTGACACATGGGACAGTTAAAAGACACTAGATAACCCTTCAACCCCCAGACCAAGTAGAGTTACATTTCAGTGATAGTGTCCTTCTTATTGCATATTTTGGAGTATGAAGAGAAATGGTATTTTCCTTACAAACCTCAATGGGCAGGAGGTCAAAAGGGAACCTGTGAGAAAATAGGGGTGACTTTCCTAGCTCTTCTGCTGTACTGTAAAGCACTGACAAGTCATTTAAATCTGTCTCTTCTCGCCATTTTCAGTGACAAACCCAAAGGGCGGGAACTCTTATCTCATGTTTTAAAGTACCTCAACAGTAGCATAGCTCATGATCCTCCACACTGAATGCTGGGGGGACTTGTATGTTATGCTTCTAGTTCTTGTATCCGTCAGGCTTAACATTCACTTTACAAATGCTCATTTCAAACCAATAAAAAAAAGAAAATTTAAGAACCAAGCTATATATTAATGGATTGACTTGCCTTTTTTGCTGTTGGTCCTCACCAGTTTTGGATTTGGTATGTCTTCTAGAGCACAGGCAGTCTAAAAAAAAAAAGGGTATTCGACAAGGGAAAGTCAACAGATTTTGCCAAGAAAATGCATATTATCCTACAAAAGGCAGTGAATTAAAAGGGCATAAAAGAGTGACAGAAGTGGGATTGGCTAAACACCAGTTCATTTTTTCAGAAACATCTGGATTTCTGCCTGCAGATGACCTTAAAGCTTTAGGTAATGTTCGTAACTGCACCATGGCTGGCTGTCTAGCCTTTTCATATCATCTCCTATTTCAACAGCCAGCCAAAGAAAATCATTTGTCTGAAATGTTTACAGCAGGGAGAAAAGACTTCTACTCTGTAAGCTGTGATAAAATTTGAAAACGCACGCTTACCACTGCAGCAGCAAGAGCCACTTCCTCCCCTCCTTGCAAATCTGTAACTCAAGAAAGCATAACTTGTTTATATACTATTACTTGCATAATTATTATCTGCAGGTTCTTATCTTATGGGCTATGAAGCTGAACAAGTAATTCAGGATTACAGTTGCTTAAATAGTTAACCTTAGCTAGCATGTATGTTGTATTTGAACAAGATTCAAGTCTCGTAGGATAGTCACTCCTACAAAACAACAATGAAAATCTTAGGCCATTTCAGTATGTTTAATCTTTGAAAGGATACTAAGCGTAGTCAAGCAGTATGTAACTTGAATTCAAAGAAGAAAAACCCCC
>NW_009193750.1:0-1029 GCF_000690835.1 Fulmarus glacialis | reverse complement strand
AGCTAATGCTTTTAGGCAGAAGTGTTCAAGACATTGAAATACATACTCAAAGGCTTACAGTATACTCAAGTTCTTCAAGAGTCTTAGGTTTGATCTTTGTGCGCCCCCTACAATTTCCAGCTGCAAGGTAGATTCCAAAAACATCAGTTCTCACCAGAATATACATCTGATGCTGACTGTACACCACAGCTTAAACTTCTGCATAAATGTGAGGTTAAAATTAAACTTGTTCGCTCATCATCACAGGCAAATGACTAGATGAGAAAGGCTTAGTAGTAAAAGACTTCAGATTAACAGAAATAGAAAAGAATCTCTGTGGCTAGGATGAACAGATTCAGATGGAAAGAAGTGCTTAAGTTTTTATGCATAGAAAATACTAGACTTGTAATTGTTCCTTGTCTCTTCAAGCTTTAAATAAGATGGCTTAAGAGCACACATAAAAGCAGGCTCCAGACTCTCTACACTGTTACCTACTAATTCTATACCCTGTGTTACACAGGTCAGTCAACTTGAACAAGAGCACTTACTGAGCATTGGCAGTGCAGTACCACTACCGATTAGCTTAAAATATTCAGCAGACAACGCAAACTTTTTCATAAAAGTCACCAAGCTTACAGGTTTTCTCACATTCGTCAAGGGTACATCATGCTGTAATGAAGTCTGCATCCCTCGCAAATATAAGACCATGCACACTTACTAAGCAAGTCTTTTCTTTTCATTTTCCTGATGGCAACTGGCATCTTCAGCAGCTCCACTGTAAATGCCTTCTCAGCTGTTTGCAAAAGCGAATCAAGCTCTTTCTTCATCTCCTGGATATTCTCCTTGGCTTTAAAACAAAACAGGGTTTTATTGCCGTATGCGTTACATATTTCCAAGTACAAGCACTGGTAGACTGCATTAAAAAAGAAAGTTAAAGTAATGTTTTATCCGGGGCAAGCTGACTTGTCAGTCAGAGCGCCTGAAAGTCCCCGTCAGACACCCTTAGGCTGACGAGGAACACGGCGCGCGCAGGCAGCTGCGAAAGCCGCG
>NW_009193749.1:1011-19252 GCF_000690835.1 Fulmarus glacialis | reverse complement strand
GGGCGCCCGCTTTGAGCAAAAAACCCCAAACCCCTGTGCTGCCATCCTGGTGTTGTAGTCGTCACCCAATATCGCCATGAACGCTGCAGGAAGAAGTCGCAACGCTGATTTTTGCAGCTTTACCCTATTATTTTAACTCGGTAACGACACAAGCCATGAATGACAAGTGAAACTTGTTGTCTCACCACACACGCCAACTAAAAACTACAGAGTGAGAAGAGAAACCGCTAAGGAAATTTTTTTGAATGTAAGGAAAGCAAACTCACATACTGTACAGAGTTTTACAGCTTGATCCTCAGCCGAGGCTTTCTCTAATACCCTGCTCTGCGTCAGAGGAACTGCCTCGGGAGGGACTGGTACACAAGAACGAGTCGCTGTTAAGGAAACTTCCATGAAGGCACGGCCGAGTGCCAGATAAAGATAAAAGCGCAGCAGTAAAAATAATTTCACGTTGCTAAGGCGCATGCTGGCATTCTGATAAAAGGGGTTTATATATGAAAAGAATGTCGTACAAATCATCTTTCTAAAAACCAAACCTAACTTAAAACTAAACAAAATCCCCTCCGCCGTTGTTCTTTAATGAAAATACTTGTTTTAAAGCTTTATGTAGCTTTATGTAACTGTCTGGTGTATCTGGTGTCTGTGCGGCTCCCTCATCCTTCCCTAAGCAAGTCTTTTGACATATTTCCAAGGAAACTGAGAATAATGGATCTGGTATGCTGTGTTTCATTTTTAAAAACCGTTTTAAAATACAGATTTTTCATCCCTCAGAGGAAGGTTTCTAATCTACATGGCAGTGCCCAGGCTTCTGCTTCCCCAGCTGAGATATATGCTAGGAATAAAAGGGGAGCGTAGTCAGCGCCAGCGGCTGCAGACGCCTGGACTGCCACTGCTCTCCGGGTGCCGGGGATGTGACATTCATCGTGCCACCGTCGAGCCAAGGATCAGATCCCAGCTTGGTATTTGGAGATTCTGCTACACCACTGAATCCCTTCCCGAAATTTGGGCTTCAAAGGACTGTGGATTGCAGCTGATAAATTAAAATCTTTTTTTTTTTCTTCTCTCTATGAACATAAAGAACTTTTCTTCATTGCGGTTGTCGTCTTCCACTTGAGCAAATGATAAACTGAAATACAGTGAACCTTTCTGTCTGAAATACTCCTGAGGAGGAAGCAGGCAAACCCAGCGGTGAAGCGAGAGTGCTGCATGCATGCAGCCATTATTCAGAAAAAGCTGTCTGTTCGCATCCCTCTGTGACCGTCTCTTCATTTTAAAGACTAACTACTTCCTTCTCCTCCTCTCCCCCTAGAAGAAATGTTTTCTTCCCCATTTCTTTTAATGGCTAAGCAATGCAATAGCAAAGGTATTGAAACTCAGTCTACTGAATAATAACTTAATGATGTGAACCCTGTTCTGTTCCTTTTGAATGGATGGCTGCTTTAGCAAGATTGCTGCTGGGACCTGCTCCCTGCTGTGAGGGATGTGAGGATGGAGAAACCTGGATTGAAGCTGAACGGCAACCAGAGTGATATAAAACTGAACCAGAATACAAGAATGAGGTCAACGCTGCAAGATTGTGAAATAAGGAGAAATTATATGCAATTAAGCTAAGTTCAAGAACTAATAGTGAACACTTGTAGTATATATTAACGAATGTTTGGAGTTGTCTGTTAACTCCATTATTGCTAATACCTGCTAGAACACTGCCGCGTCTCTCTCTTTAATTTGCATGCTGAAGCATGATGCAGCATGGCAGAGGTTAATGAAATACACTGGTGTAAAATCTTCGCTGTGTGTTTTCAGTATGTACAGTCATTCCCAGAATGAGTGGAAGCTGACAAATCATTCCTTCTAGTTTCACTTCCTGGCAAACATACGAAACCTTGAAAATTTATTTTGGCTATCTAGAAAAGCAGAGTAAAACAACCACATTTATGTCATTCGTATCTGATGTCACATCTGAATGCAGGTCTCCAGAGGTGATATATTAATGTCCTAAAGCGTTGCACCATCTGGTTCCTCTTTTGATGTGCAACATTTTGAATGCTTGGTTTAATCTCCCTGGGTTTCAGTAAATTATGTAAACTCGGAGGCTTGGCAGCGGGAGATGGGCACCATGAGGAGATGATTCAGTCATCAATATCTATGGGGCTTCCTTATTGCTGCCATTTCACTTCTTTCAGTTCTACTTACAAATTTTACAAGTGAATAATTCATCGCACTAGGAGCTGCAAGTTAGTTCTGGAATTTGCCCACTCTGAGATTAGCTATGACTAATCAGTCCTTTCCAAACGTGGAAAAGCTAACTGGGCTTCTTTTTTCCAGGGTTGGGTGATAAATCAGAAATAAATTGCATGTATATGTAACTGCTGGTGATGACATAAATCATATTTCCTTTTTTCTTTCTGCATAGAATCGGAGCTCCTTGGAACAGATGCGAGTACAAGACTTTGCACCGGCTAAAGCTGCCTTGGAAAGCCATGGCTGCCGCCCCTCATCTCAACTCGGATGCACTCCGAGAGGTCCTGGAGTGCCCCATTTGCATGGAGTCCTTCACTGAGGAGCACCTGAGACCCAAGCTCTTACACTGCGGGCACACCATCTGCAAACAGTGCTTGGAGAAACTCCTAGCAAACAGCATTAATGGGATACGGTGCCCCTTTTGCAGCAAAATCACGCGGATCACAAGCTTGGCTCAGCTGACTGACAATCTTACTGTGCTGAAGATCATAGACACCACCGGACTGGGGGAAGTGGTGGGTCTTCTCATGTGCAAAGTCTGTGGGAGAAGGTTGCCACGACACTTTTGCAAGAGCTGTAGCTTGGTTTTATGTGAGCCGTGCAAGGAGACATCACACATGCCCCAAGGGCATAGAGTCATTGCTATCAAAGAGGCTGCCGAAGAGCGTAGGAGGGAATTTGGGACGAGGCTTGCCAGACTTCGGGAGCTCATGGGTGATCTGCAGAAAAGAAAAGCATCTCTGGAGGGTGTCTCGAGAGACCTGCAATCTAGATACAAAGCAGTTCTGCAAGATTACAGCAAAGAAGAGCGCAAGATCCAGGAAGAACTGGCCAGGTCACGCAAGTTCTTCACCACCTCTTTGTCTGAAGTGGAGAAGGTAAATAATCAGGTAATGGAGGAGCAAGCTTATCTGCTGAACTTAGCAGAAGTGCAGATAATGTCTCGCTGTGACTATTTCCTTGCCAAAATAAAGCAGGGAGATATAGCTCTCTTGGAGGAGGCAGCAGACGAGGAAGAACCAGAACTGACAAACAGTCTCCCAAGGGAGCTGACTCTTCAAGAGGTTGAACTCCTTAAGGTGAGCCACGTGGGACCACTGCAGATCGGGCAGGTGGTGAAGAAACCCAGGACCGTTAACATGGAGGAATCGCTCATGGAAACTGCAGCATCCTCATCGGCATCATTTAGGGAGCCTGACTTGGTGCAAGAAGAGGCCAGCTGCACACCAAATTCCTCACCAGCCAAGCCAAGGATGCCTGAAGCAGCCACAAGCATCCAGCAGTGTCACTTCATCAAGAAGATGGGCTCCAAGGGCAGCCTGCCAGGGATGTTTAATCTCCCTGTCAGCTTACACGTCACCCTGCAAGGAGAGGTGCTTGTGGCAGACCGAGGCAATTTCCGAATCCAGGTTTTCACCCGCAAGGGCTTTCTGAAGGAGATCCGCCGGAGCCCTAGCGGAATCGATAGTTTTGTATTGAGTTTCCTTGGAGCAGACTTGCCCAATTTGACTCCCCTTTCTGTCACCATGAACTGCCATGGCCTGATAGGTGTGACTGACAGCTACGATAACTCTGTCAAGGTCTATACCATGGATGGCCATTGCGTGGCGTGTCACCGCAGCCAGCTAAGCAAGCCCTGGGGCATCGCCGCCCTGCCTTCTGGGCAGTTTGTAGTGACCGACGTGGAAGGAGGGAAACTCTGGTGTTTCACGGTGGACCGCGGCGTGGGGGTAGTGAAGTACAGTTGCTTATGTAGCGCAGTGCGCCCAAAGTTTGTCACCTGCGATGCCGAAGGGACCATATACTTTACTCAAGGGCTGGGGCTTAACCTGGAAAACCGGCAGTACGAACACCATTTAGAAGGAGGCTTTTCAATTGGCTCCGTCGGCCCAGATGGGCAGCTGGGACGCCAGATTAGCCACTTCTTCTCCGAGAATGAGGATTTCAGGTGCATTGCTGGCATGTGTGTCGATGCCAGGGGAGACCTCATTGTTGCCGACAGCAGCCGTAAAGAAATCCTGCATTTTCCTAAAGGAGGTGGCTATAATATCTTAATCCGGGAAGGACTCATCTGTCCTGTCGGTATCGCCATTACTCCCAAAGGGCAGCTGCTGGTGCTGGACTGTTGGGATCACTGCATTAAAATCTACAGTTACCATCTGAGAAGATATTCCACCCCTTAAAAGCATGTCTCTTGGTAAAGCCCCTTTTGGCAGCAGAGATTCTTCCAGCCTTGTTGCAATCTGACGGGAACTGGTGTCAAGTGTTCAGGAAAGTTATGCCATAACCGAAGGGGGTTTGGCACAGAGGCCATCGTGTTTTGTGTTTAGAAACAAAATAGCTTACGTGGTGGTGGTCTGCTTTTTCTTCTTCTTTTTTATATAAAATCCATACAATAAAAAAGAGTAAGTGTGAAGGAAAGGATCCATCCTTCTGGAGTATTGGTTCCTTGCTACATGACTGGTCACTCCATAAACCTTCTCACCTCCTTCCGCCACATCTCCTACACTTCCAGCTTCAACCATTGTATCTTTCTTTGTGCCATAAACACTGATCGACTGCTCTAAATCACCTTCCCTTAGAGGACTAGAGAGGCAATCCTCTCCTCGCTGTGGTACTCGCAAGGAACTGGGTAGCAGTTGTCTGGGCAACTACTAGAGAAAGCAATTTCTGATTGCAGCACTGCATAAAATGAAATAGCCCTCTTAAACTGCGGGGAGATGGAGCTTTACTTTCAAACTGACAAGGGAGGGTTTTCTCTCTCTGTTTTTCTGGTATTCAGGAGATCGCCCCTGTCGTGCCATTTGTGAACCGTGTCTGTTCAATGTGAAGTGAGTACTGTGCAATCATGGGAGACCGAGCTGAGCCAGAAAACTGCCCTCTGATGGCAACAGGGTTTTTATTACTACTAAGAGTTCTGCTAGGTAGAAGGGGGTAAAAAGGGAGGGGGCTGGAGGGGAAAAAAAAAAAACAGCGGAACCCTAAGGTTGATATTAACTGTTGTTTTATTATTAAATGTATCCTGGAAACTGTCTTTGGAAGGTATGTCTGGTATCTAAAGCTTCATGGGGAGGGGGGAAGGGCTGGGGGAATAAGACAGGGAGATTGTAGTAAATGAGATTAAATGCAACATATTGTGTGTTCACCTGCACTTCACTATTCTGCATTCCGGACCATTGCATTTAGCAATAGGTTTCCACTCATCTGCACTTCGTATGTGCAAGCTACTCACTGCTGAGATGGGGATGGGGTGGGCACTGGTTTCGCTTTTCTTTTTTTAATACTTGGAAGCATGTCCGTTGGTGCATTGCCTTTTTTTTCCTTGCGCAGCAAAACACTACAATCCTCAGATTTTTTTTTACGGCACCAGCAGGCACCAGAGTTCATGTTCCTCACGGCTTTGGGCCAAATGAAGCACAAAACTGCAGCTGTGTGAACCAAGGCCCCCACAGTGCTACTCTCCTGGCTGATAAATGTGTACCTCAGTGTGGTGCTGCTTGCCTAGAATAGTTTATTGAAGGAAAGATGCATTTAAATAGGGCGCAGTGGTAGCATGTTAATCTGCCACAGATAATAGTTACACTGCAGTGCATTTATTTGTTGCTATCAACAATGTAGCTGCAAATTTGGGGGCAAGACGGACAATATAAGAGCTGATTTTTTGGTGGCTGCCATGCTACAGCAAATTGTTTGCTACTTGTGCTACAACATGTATGCAACAGGTGATTTCTTTTTAAGCTCCCATATACTTTCCCCTAGTGAAACACCGAAGTAAAATAGGCGTCAGAGCCATTGCTGCTCCAGCCAGTTGTTTGGCACTTACAGGGTTTGCAGAAGAAGCACTTGGGAGCAGATTTTGGTGGGATTTTGCTTTTTTTTTCTCTCCCTATTCTGCTCAGCCAAAGCACTGAAGAGGGCCAGCACAACGAACACCCAGCTGTGTGATGGAGGTGCCCCTCCATCAGGGCAACTTCCTATTTCTCTCGCTGTAATTCGCTGGAAAAAGCTTGTGGAAAAGGGAGTAGGAACTAAGACACTAGCATGGTAGATGGTGCTGAGGGAGCCGGAGGGGGTTGAACGCCCCTTCCCTCCTGAGCTGCTCCCTGTGTTTGCCCAGGCTACCAACTTGCACATCGTTATTTACACTCTCTGCTGCTTTTTTGGGTGGGAGGGGGCAGTCGCCTAAGGTATGTAACAGCAATTTGGGGAGCCGATCTCATCTTGCATGTATGTTTTTGGGAGATGACGACTATTACTGGGCCCTTCTGCAGTTAATTACATTGTAACTCAAGGCATTTTTTCCAATATTATGGTAATGGCAGTTCCTCTCCTATTGATCTCTTTTAAACATTACTCCTGTTTCTAAGAACTGCTCCAAGCAGGAAGCTACTGTGGACCTGAATAATTGAAGCAATATTATCTATGATAATATGTACCTCTGTCATTTTCTGTTCCAATGGATTTTTTTTTTTTTTTTTTGCAATAAACATCACACTACTAGCAATAACATTTCCTGGAGTGCTTGAAGGGACATAAAAGCTGGTCCCGTAAACTGAGCAGTTGGTTACCCCAGCCTGTTCCTGGTTACACAGTTCAAACAAAGCGTCTGTCATCTGCTTCCAACTCAGATATTCAAGAAAAATAGCACTACCCTGCGATGCACTGGTGGGCCAGGACTCTGCGATCGGCGCCTGGGAGTGCGTGTCGCCTGCGGCTCTTCTTCTAGTCTTGGGTTTCAGGGAAAAAGAAAACCTCCTGTCCCTCGCCCAGGGTATGCATGCCCCTGACAAAACTCGATAGTGACTGCGAGATGATTTTGCAGAGCTATATTTCTTGCCGTGGTACCCCCACACAATGTTGTGATCGTCTGCCAAACGAGATGAAATGGAGTAATTAAGGATTGTGATGAAATAGTTTGGCTTCTGCTCTCTACCTGGAGAAAGAGCTTGTCTGGTTATACGTATGTGTTTGGTTTTTAAAGATTGTGTAATAAAGGAAAAATTGATCCAATTACAAGCGCATTGCAAACGGCTTATTTTCTTATTAAAAACACTTCATCTCCTCCCTTCAGTGGCAGATCGGTTTTTACAGCCAGTGGGGATTAGACTTGGGAACACAATGGCTACGAGACCCCTTTTATGCCATCGGGTTGTGGAGGATGAATCTGACCTCCTTGGCAGGTCTCACCTAACTTTATCTGACACTTCCCTACCCACCTCATAAACAAATACTAGAGTTTCATACCTTAATGCACGCCGATACTCCCACAAGGGCAATACCTTACTTTTCACCGTAGCCGATACCTGATGTTTTAAAGGTCTGGTCCTAATTCACCGGCACCGAGCGCCCAGTAACGGGATGTGGAAGCCTGGCTGCCGGCTTCGGCACCCATGTCCCTGGCTCATCGAGGGGCTTTCTGGCTCAGCTCTGCCCCGCTGCAGAGGTGACATATTTGCCGGGGCTGGGAGGAGGGCTGCTGTGAGGGTTCACCTATTATTCTGGATAATTTTGATAAACGCTGCAAAAAATTGTATTAGAAACAGTGTATTTAGGTGGAGCCACAGGAGAGCTAAGCAATTTGCCACTCAGCGTTTAAAGGCATCAGTACGTCAGCAGCACGTGCGGGTTCTCCCCAGTCCTGCTACCCAGCTGGGTTTGCTGATCTGGGTGAAGGTTTTTTATCACTTGGGCTCATCTCAGATGATACGAAGCAGCTCTTTAAACAGATACGAGTTGCTGGTTTATCAAACGTATATGATCCTTGCAGAACAACCGCTGTGCTGGTGCTGTTGGACTTACCCTGCTGTTTTATGAGAAGTTATGATTTCTTAGGGTAGCGGCAACTAAGCAGCGAACATTTGTTCTGGGCAGCAACCGACAGCCAGGGCTTCTAAAGGGACGAGGGGGAGAGCCTGTTTCTTAATCAAAGGGGGCAGAGCTACGAAAGTAAAAATAAAGCCAGATGCTTCGAGTCTTTTCTATTGTATAGCTTAAGTGATTTTTCTGGGTCATTACTCAATGCGAGGATTTAAAGTTATTTCATTTTGCACAACTAATTACTTGCCTGGCAATTTTGGATTACAATGAGCAGTGCATAAGGTCATTTAGCAGACTGAGTCACAGCACATATTTCAGTCTAAACTAAATTTCACAGCACCCAGCTAGATTGTTTTTTCCTCCTCCGAACAAAATGTCAAAATATGAGGTTTTGAAATAAATATAATGAAATAAACTGCAAGCAGTAAGAGTGTTACAAAGGTACTAGAGTGGTTGTTTATAGGAACAGATCTCAAGGACAGGGAAATTCTATATGCTTTACTTCTGACCAAGCAGGTATAAGGGAAAGCCATTATCTCCTTTAACAGATGCAAATCTTGCCTTACAGCTTTCTTAATGCACCTGATTGTGTCTAGAAAATGAAAACTAAAGGTTCCCGTGGACTAGTTCAATCTTAATTGTGTTACGGCAGTACCAGAACTGAAGGGAGATGAATGAGACCTTGAGAGGACAGAAGGGATCCACAAACCCTATTCAGAAGAATATGGACTGCTATTTCAGCAGAGCTCGAGGCTGTATGCTTAGAGAGGCTTGTATTTTATAAAGATCTTTTGCCTAAACCACTGAGTTCACAAGAAAGCATGAAAACTGTAACCTCTTAAAGGTAAATACAACCAACGACACATGGTCCAAGAGAAGAGAAGCAGTATTGGGGGGGCTGCTGGGCAGAAAGCCTTCGAGAATGTGATAGGACCTGTCAGGGCACAGCCCCTCCGTGGACTATTTTAATGTAAGAGCTGTTACTGAGAGGGAACGTCTTTCACATCTGTAGCAGCCACTTTCAAAGCTCAGATTGCTGAGCGCCCAACGTGGCCAGGTAACCTCAGCCAAGGAAACTCTAGCTAGACATCATAGGAAATGCAAGAAAAACAAACATTTCACTCACTGCAGACCTAAAGCACTACTGCAACCTAACAGTTGGGTAGTGAAACTCTCTGAATCGCCTCCACCCGTGCACAGCACATCCCGAGCCTATCGGCACCCCTCCCCGCTCCCCAGATGCGCATCTCCCAGGTCCCCAGTGGCAAGGGAAAGGAACTCCCGCAAGCCTGCGTGCTCCTCCACGGCAGCACACAGCCGGCACACCATTCCTTTTTCCAACTTTTCCTAGCTGGAGAACAAAAGTCTCCCACGCTGAGGCTCAGCTAGTCTGCACCATGTGAAGGAAAAGAGCTGTCACTCAAATGCTTGACAAGACGAGACCCTCCGCATTACTGCCGATAACGTCTCCATTTTCTCTAAGTGCCAGAGCACTTACAGACATTTGTTCTGCATTTTGTGTACCGCAGTGGGAACGAGCAAGCTAGAACAGCTCTTGGGGAAATCCCACCGGGGCTGTCAGATTTTGCTATCAGAGCAGCTCTTCCCCTTCCCTAACCAAGCTCTCCTCCTCCTCCTCCTCCAGCCAGACCGAGGGGCCACAGAGCAACCAGGTCTCTGATAAACCTTTAGCAGGGACTGAAGCAGTCCCTGGCAGGTGGATTTGCTGGATGGAGGGATCGCTCTCTTTTCTCCTGTACGTTTTGTGAGTGTCTTTGTGGTGGGTTGACCCCCATCATCTACCTCCAGTTTTATCGCTGAGTGTGGAACAGCCCAGTTTGGGTCAGCTGTCCTGGCTGTGTCCCCTCCCAACCTCTTGCGCACCCCAGCTTATTCACCATGGGGACAGAGTGGGAAAGAGAGGAAGCCCGGACACTGTGCAAGCACTGCTCCGCATCAGCCAGCACTCTGGGGTGTTATCAACACTGGTTTAGCCACAAATCCAAAGCACAGCACCACAGGGGCTGCGACAAAACCAGTTCACTCCATCCCGGCCAGACCCAGCACATTCTTACACGCAACAGGAGGTGGCCGGGGGCATCGCATTTGCCCCAGCTGCCAAACGAAGATGCTCACACAATTGGTACAAACTTAATGAGGTGCTGTCAGTATTAAATGCTGGCTTCGACGGGGGAGAAAACCAATGCGGGCTCCCGTGGCACAGATCAATGGCTGGGTCAATCTCAAGGTCCCTGCTCAGAGGCCACTCAGACGAGTTAAAGCATTGCTTGGCTGCACAGAGCGAGAGCAAGCAGCCCAGAAAATGGGCTTTTAATCATACTGCATGAAATAAAATTGGGGTTTAGTTTGCTTTGCTCACGGGCTAACACGGTTCCTAGAGAGGAGCCTGGGGGATGTTTCCACACCTGCCCTGGAAGGAGTGAGGTGCTCGGTGTGCCGCAGCCGTGCGGGCAGGCAGTCGTGCCTCCGTGCCTCTCTTCTTTGCAGGGTTCACTCCTGCAAATCCTTAGGAACAAGGGTGGGAGGCTCTCCCGCCTCCCCCCAGCACACACCTTATCTAGTTGCAGGAGGAAGGGGAACATTTTGCATTTCTCCAGGCAGAGCAGCCTGCAAACACCGGCGGTGCCTGCAGCCCGCCCGTCCCGGCGGGGCGGTGGGTCCAGGCAGCGAGAAGGCACCAACTTTCTGCTGTCCCTGGCGAGAGCCAGATCACTTTCTCCTCCGTTTGGCTGAAGGAAGCACTCTACAGACACCGACCCACACCACGGGCTGCTGTGCCGGCTGCGAGCAAGCGTTTGGGCTGCTCCAGCCTCGGCAGAGAGCCAGCGTCTGGCCCAGCGCTTTACAAGGAGTCCGGCTGCCAGCGGCGCAGTCTCCTCTTCAAGACCATGTTTTCAATTAGGGCTCGACGTGCAGATTGTGCGCTTTATTGGCGAAGGCCTCCTCCTGAGGCCTGCCGATTGATTTATGAAGTTGATTAAAATATTAAAATAATTTTGTGCGATGCTGCAAACATGCCACAATGTGCATTTTTATCATATTTGGTGCCGTTCCAATTAGCTTGAGACTCTCCTCTCCCCCCTCCTCTTCTGACCTGCTTTGTTCGCTAACAAATTACAGTTATCTTGGCCTTACTTTTGTATTTATTAGAGATGATGCATATGTGTGCTCTCTGAGCAGTTCGGGAACGGGCTGGCTAGCAGCGGGGAGCCCGGCGGGCCAGAGCTGTTTCCGAGTGGAGAAGGCATCCAGAACTGTCTAGATGGAGCTATTTATTCAGATCCTCCTTATGTCACTGGCAAAATGAGGGTAAATCAGTGGAGAAGCTAGGAATAAAATCCTTCTACCATAAACAGCAAGCTCTTTCTCTTAGCTAACTGGGGTTTCTCCAGGAGAGAGCCCTGGGATTCCTGTGACACCCTCTTCTCTGTCCACAGAGCCGATCTCCCCCGGTATTGGCAAGAGCCCTGAACATCTTCGATGTCCTTCCAAGAGCATTTTCTGGCCATCAAAGAGCTAAGTACAACACTGGTCCCCTCCCGTGCCCCCGGACCCCCCCCCCCCCCGCCCCCCCCGGCTACGGAAGCCACAGACGGAGCCACACACAAAGAACAAGGTCGGAGCCAGCACCCGGTGTCTAAACACCGCATGGTCAGAAATTAAATCCTTATGTCCAGGCGTTACATGCAAAACCCCTGGGGGATCCCTGGGGTCCCACGAGTGCTTTGGTGCTCCGTGGGCAGTGGGGAAGGATGCCCTGGATGCCCCCAGGGTACCGGGGCAGCCCTGCGAGCGGCACGGGGTGGGCACGGCTCCAGGGCGCGGGTGGGAGCCGGGTGGGGAGCGAGGGAGCCCGCCTCGGCCAGCTGCATACCATGGACTAAAAAGGAAATTATTTTGTCAGCGAGGCACTGCTCGCCTTCAGGCCCCGTGCCACCGCGGGGCTTTGTGGTTGAGCCCTGGGAACCACCGCTGCCCCCGGCCGGGGAGAAGGTGGGGGCTCAGGGACGGGAGATATTTCACCACTGGATCAAGTGCTGCCACCGTTCATCTCCCCTCTGGCCCCAGCACCGTGAAACAGCGGCGATGCTCAGGCCGGGCTCAGACTGCAGCGTCTGCCTCTCGCTCCCACCCGGCATTTCTGGAGAAACCCTGCGTCTGCGGTGACAGTGCCGGGACCATGGAGCCGCTCCGGGTCTGCTCCCCACTGACACGTTTGCCCGTGGATTGCAGGGAGCGCACGCGAATGATTAATAACATCGCGAGTACGTAAACAACACACCTCCACGACGCTTTCTCCTGCTAAATGGGGGCATTGCTATGGCAAACTTCATTTATCACTATTTAAAACCCAAACAAACAAGTACAGGGTGTTATAAATACGCTTACAACACGAGCTGCGCTGGGAAGACAGAGGAAAAAAATGAGCAGACAGCGACAGAGGCGGCGGGCAGCAGCACATCTCCGTCTGCTGGCTTGCACGAAACGAGGCCGCTCTCGGCAGCGCCCGTGAGGCAGGATGCAAGTGCCTTTATGACCTCCGTTACCACCAGCCCTACGACGGGTTCCATGAAACACCACAGATGTTTTTCAACGGAAAAAGCTCAGACCCGGGGAATATCCCCAGCTCCCTAGAGGAGAGAGATGAATTGGCAAATGGAAGGCTACAGCGATAAGGGAGTTTTTATAAACATAACCTAATTGTATTACTTCAAAGTCCTGAAGTTTATTGCCCTGTTTAATGATGTGTCTCGTTATTTATGGTGTAGCACAATGAGTCTGCTATTGATTTAATACACTTCCTTAAAGACCGTCATTGTCACAAGCAATAAAACGAAGCCATTCTGAAACAGCTCAATTATGTCACATCTCCATCACCCGACCCCGGCGTGTGGGGGCCTCCACGGCGGGGTCGGGGGGGGGTGGTGAAGCGGGTCCCCCCTGGGAAGGATGGAGCCCGAGTGTGGCAGCTGAAGGGCAGGAGCAGGCAGGACGTGTTCGCCGGGCTCAGGGATGCTGCCCACGGACACGTGCCACCATCTCCTGCCGCTGGGCACTCAGTTTGGCACGGGTCTCCTGTCTGTGCCCTCTAACCAGTGCAGTGATGGTGTATGCACGGGGGAGAGAGGGCGATGGACAGAAAGCAGCACGAACGATAACCGGCATTTGTGCCCCTGCCCGTTTCCGCCGCCCTCCTCACCTTTCTGGTACTGGAGCCAGAGCTGCTGCTGGACCTTCTTGCTGGGGAAGTGGATGGTGCAGCTGAACTCGGAGCCGTACAGTGCCTCCGCGATGTAGTGGGAGCCAAACTGCTGGATGAAGGAGAG
Source organism: Fulmarus glacialis (assembly GCF_000690835.1). Lineage (NCBI taxonomy): Eukaryota > Metazoa > Chordata > Aves > Procellariiformes > Procellariidae > Fulmarus > Fulmarus glacialis. Next base: position 5,846 of record NW_009193749.1, on the reverse strand, counting down.
CAGCTCCTCCCGGCTGCTGTCCTTGTTCAGGATCTTCAGGATGTTTGCAAAGCCTGTGGGAGGGAGGCAGGGGATCAGCAGGTCGGCCAGGCAGGGCTGCTAGCCACAGCCTGGGGGGAAGGGGGCCCAGAAGATCCCCTGCTCCAGGCATACAAGTCCCCACGTGGGTGCAAAGCGCAGTTCCTCCTCTCTTGCCTCCATGGTCTACATGATCCTTTGGAATCCACAACCTGCTATTTACCCTGGGCTGTAGCTCTGCCATCCTTCTATGATTCTTCTCCCTAAGAGATTTCTCAAATCAATTTGTAGGGATGTACATGTGAACGCGTGTGTGCACAGACACACATATCCACACGCACACCCCCTCCCACCAGCTCCATCCCGTTTTGCAGGCTGCTGGGACATCATCAACGCTCTCCCCGGAGGGTGTGCTTGGCCTTTGCTCTGCAGTAACCATAACCAGAGATGTTCTCCTGGTGTAATTTATTACAGATTGCACTGCAGACCATGCCCAGTGTAAATACCCTGCACAACCAATCACCATTTGTAGGAAAGCTGGCGACAGACCAGAGGGACACACGAAGCTGGGCTGATGGCAGCTCCGTGGGTGCGCAAGGGTCGGGGCACCGATTTCTTGAGCAACGCCCTGCAGCGCCCGTGCAGACAGCGGGGACGGCTGTCATGGGACAAGGACATGGACCCTCACTGCTCTAGGAGATGAAATACCGTGGAGGCATTGGAAACTACATAGCACCTTGGCATCATTTAGAGCTGGCTGATATTGTTTTGGTTCAGTGGTGGAACTAAAAACATACTGCAAGAAAATACGTCATAACTGTCACCAAAATGAGGTTATCTGGCTGGCTGGTTGGTTGGTTTATTGAAGGAGAAGGCTGGTTTAATAAAAAAGCTAGAAGAATTCATTTTGAGCTGAACCCAAACATTTTGTTCAGCTCCGAGCAGGTTATTTTGTTCCAGGGCTGTGCAGCCTGTCTGCACTAAATCTTTTTTTTTTTTCTTTCCCCATTTAGAAACAGGTTGATTTTTAAATAAAAAATGCTGTTTTGAAATGAAAAGGCAAAACATTTCAGGTCGCAACAAAATGTTTCAGCATTTCTGAAACAAAACGTGTAGCTATAAAAACATGGAAGTGAAATGTTTTGACGTTTCCAGGATCCTCCTGCCCGCCCCTTCTTCATCTGCGACTCCCTGCTCTGTATGACACACTTTTACAAGCGCTTTGGGTCCTTTTGAAACCACATTTTTTCAAGAATTTACTGTTTGGATGTAAGGCAGCCACCCCCACATGAATCCTCCCCGCAGTGTTGCTTATTAGCTTGATCCTGGCGCTGACCCCAGCTCTTGGTTTGTGCAACCAAGCCGCACAAACTCCCTGCCTCAGTTTCCCCCCCTGTAAAAAGGAGGAAAAATCTCTCTGCCTGCCTCTGCAGCAGCGCTGGGAGAGCGAGTTACTGCCCGAGCAGAGCCTGGAGGTGGGAAATGCTGCTGAGATGCTCGGCACGACTGTGCCTTGGAGCAGAAGACCACCACCCACCCATCCACGTAGATACGCATCTCCTCGCCGCTAGAAACCCTCACCTGCAGAGAGGGTGATGGAGCTGAGCTTCACCCTGTAGAGGTTGCTCCTGACCCGCCAGTGCTGCACCATGGGGTAGCCCATCGCCTCGTCGTACTTGATGTCCCCTGCAAAGGAAGAGCCAGTGCTCAGCCCCTGCCGACCCGGTGGCCGCGCTCCGGGGAACGTTAATGCTCACACCGAGCAATTGCTTGGCTACACGCCGTGGGGGAGAGAAAAGGGATGGTAGCAGGGATGGCAACCTCCTCCGGCGGTCATGCCATGGGGTCCCCAGGCATTGCGGTGGCATGCTGCGGCTGCCAGGAGCTTGCGGGCATGGAGATAAGCCTCGCTGTGCCGCACAGCCCATACGCTATTTCTACCCAAGGGATGCAGGAGGGATGTCGTGAAGGACCCCGAGATGCTGGGGGTGCTGCTGCCCCTTGGGGACCATGCTGGGATCCAGGGTGGGAGATGGGGCTCTTGCTGCTGCGCTTGTCCCCAGCGGGGGCTGAGCCCGGGGGCAGCTCGTACCGGTGAGAAGCTGGAGGTCGGGAAGGGGCTCCGAGAGGACGCCGCGGCACTGCTCCTCCACGGGCAGCGGGATCACCATGAGGCCGTCAGCCAGCTGGGGGAAGTCCTTGATGAAGTTATTCTCCCTGCAGAGAGAAAAAGACAACTGCAAAGCAACGATGCAGGCCACGGCCGGGCAGGGGGGCTGAGCTGCCCCGGTGGCACGGGGATGGATGGCTCAGGAGGGCAAGGGACATCTCCTGCAAGCAGGAGACCTAACAGGGGATGGGGTTTGCAGCCCCCGCTGCCAGCCGCCCCTGGCTCCGCAGCCCTCCTGTTTAACGAGCTCCCCGGGAATTGTGGCTCCATTAGCGCTCCAGCGGCGTGGGACCGCTCTCAGCCTGGGGACCCAGCCACTGGTTTTGACCCGGATTTTCCAAGTGTGCCACTGGAGAGGGGGCAGACAGCAGCGAGAGGAACAGCTGCTACACCCCGAAACTGCCCCTTTCCACCGCCTGCAGCATCTTCCCAGTACCGGACCGTGACCAAGCACCAGAGCAAGCCCTGCTGGGGCTCCCCATCCCAGGCAGCATCATCACCCCCACGGCTTTGCCCCCGGATCACTGCCTCTCCAAAAGGAGGAAAAGGTACATTTATAGACAGACGCCAAAAAAAAAAGCCGGCGTGTGCAGCTCACGGTGCGATTTTACCACACATGTGGGATCTTTTCTAACCTTGGCAGGTATAACATTGATAATAGGCCCCTAATGAATTGTTTCTAGAACAACGATACTGGGGAAATTATTTGAAATGGTGAACAGACAGGTCTCTGGGAGACGAGCCTCCCCCGACAAGTGAAACGCCTCACGCCTGCGCAAAGGAAACGGGAGGGGGGGGATTAAATATTGATCTTAGAGCCAAAATATAGGCCAGGAGGCCCCGCGTCCTCCGGGTGCAGAGACAAAAGGGCAGCTGAGCAGAAAAAAGGGAGGTTCCTGCAAAATCAGGCCAGCCCCTGGAGCTGGGGGGAGGCTCAGGCTGGCACCGCCTGCCCCAGCTGCATTTTTCTGAATAGATTCTCCTTTAAACAGCTGCTGGGTTCACCCCCCTTCCCCAGTTTTACCCCCCACAGCTCGTCCCTGGGAGGGATGCTCCATCATCCCATGATCACCTCGCAAGTGGGGACGCCTTGGCCACCTCCAAGGGTCCTGCTGCAGCAAGACGCTGGGCTGGTGGAGCACTTCCCCGGTGCCCTTCCCACTGCTCCAGGGTCAGGATATGGCCACTGCAACCTGTACCGGTGGCGAGCAGGAGGCCGTAGCCCTGTGCAACCAGCCTGGGGATGCTCCCGGCCCCGAGGCGGGCGAGGAGCAGTGGGATGAGCAGATGCAGGTGGGGAGATACGAGTGGCAGCAGCCTGCCTTCACGCAGCACCCCCATCCCAAAGCCACTGGCACCTGATTGCATCTCAGGAGCTTCACTTTAGGCACTGCCGGAGAAAAAGTGGTTGATTTCTCTGAAGGGAAAAGCCTCTTGCTCACACACGTGCTCACAAATCTCCTATTGATCATGCCAGGCAGGGGATCCCCGTGGTGGAGCGGTGCTTTGCTCTTCAGAGCCCTTCGCTGTCGAGCCCTGCGCTGGCTTAGCGATGCAAACGGGGAACTGCAATTACTGCCAGAGCCGGGAGCTGTGCGGGCGGTGGGAAGCAGGGGCTGCAAAATTAGGCAAGTCAGTAAGAAACACGGGAAGGAGCGCGTCGGTGTCTCTGCTGCTCTGCCTCAGCAAAAAAGGGAGAAAAGCATCAGCGCTACCAAATCCCGAAGCCCCGGAGAGGTGCGATGCTGCACCAGGAAAGCGGGATGCAGCTGCGCTGAGCCTGCCTGCTGCCCCGTGACATGGGGACCGTCCCCTCCCTGACAGGTCAGCCCTGCACCCGGGGGTGAGCACAAGGGCCAGGCAGGTCACGCCAGAAGCCCATCCAGCCCTGCATCCCACCTCTGGGAGGACCAGGAGGGGCAATGACACTGGCTGGTGGCACCTTCCCAAGGCTCGCCCACTGCCCCACACAAGGGGACAGACCTGGCGGTGCCAGAAGAGCTCAGCCATGGTGGACAGAAACATGCAGCACGGCAGGCACCAGGAGACTGCGTCTACCCCCAGCACGGGGCAGAGAAGATGCAAAGAAGCAGCATCTCCTCCTCCCCCCCTTGCAAACCCCCCCGCACCATCTCATCGACGCCACGCCACAAGCCCAGCTCATCCGGGTGGCAGGACAGCTCCCCGGGCCTGGTGGTCCATGCCCAGCAGCTAAGGAGGGAAAAGCTGGAGGAGACGAACACTGGTGCGAGGGGAACCCACACACAGCGGCTGCTGCTCAGAGCCGACACCTCTATGAAAAGGTATTTACTGAAAAGCCGCGCTCTGCGGTGCCGCTTGCTGTAATGCCATTTGCTTTAACTGCTCCACAGTCAAAAGGTCGAGGAAAAACAAGGGGCAAGTGCGAGTCGAGGCGTGGGCGTACACACCGGTGCATGCCCACAACGTGCTCCCGTAATGGGAGAGAGCAGCGGTGCAAGGCAGGACTTCAGGAGCAGTTCGATGATGCATTTTTGCTACCAAACCTTTCCTGCATCTCCTCCCTCCCTCCCCATCTCCAGCCCACTGCTCCCTACCACCCCAAAGCAGGGATGAGCCGAAGTCCCACAGAGGGGAGCACCCACTGGGCACAGCCCCCCTGCAGAGC
>NW_009193749.1:0-600 GCF_000690835.1 Fulmarus glacialis | reverse complement strand
GGAGGGCGGTGTGCGGCGGAGCCGCAGCCGGCAGAGGGCTGTAGCTCCTTTTCCACTGCGCCTTATTAATAACCCTGCAGCTCGCAGCGCTGCTCACCGTAGAGGCACAAAAAAGAGTTTCTGCCAGGCTTTTGTGCTCTCTGGAAGCTCTGATCAAAGCCGTCGGGCTGTGTGTGAGGGGCAGGCATACAGATGCAGGGAGGGATGTGACAGCATCCCTGTGCATGTGCTGTCACACGTGCCTCCATCTGGGGCACGGCCAAGCCACCAGCACCCCCACACAGGTTCACACCGGGGGTCCGTGCTGTTTCCAAGGGGCACAGCGGTGCCTTCGTGACCTCGCCGTTCCTATCAGTCACGGAGCCAGGTTTATTCCGATGGGATCAAGACAGAGCCCAGCAAACCCACCTGCTCCCAGCACCTACCAGCCCCACAACATCCTCCTCTTGTTCTCTTGTTCTGCCCCCCGGCATCTCCCCAACACTCACGGAGCAAATACCCGATACTCGCAGGAGCAGCGAGCATGCTGCTCTCTCCAGCATGACACACACTGAATCCACTCGTCATAGAATCAGAATCATAAAGGTTGGAAAAGACCTC
>NW_009193748.1:0-1093 GCF_000690835.1 Fulmarus glacialis | reverse complement strand
CGGGAGGGTGGAGGGGGCCCTGAGCGCCCGCGGGGCACACGGGGGCCCCGGGTCCTCCTCGCGCCTGGGCACGGCTCTCGGGGTTCGGGTCAAACAGCCGCCCCACACTCCACTTTCTGCGCCCGTGCAGCGCGTTTGCTTTCCCTGCCAGCAAACCCGAAGGGATGGAGATGAGAGCTGCTGTGTGTGATGGTGAAGCACGGCTGGAGAGCTCAGACGTGGCTTACCCACCTGTAACTCTGCATAATAGCTGGCTTAAAATCTTTTTAATTTTCTCTGCAAATTCTGCAGTCACTCACAGAAATGCCTATTTTGAAATAGTCTGTGGGAACTTGGAAAAGGCAAGTGGCTACCTTTTATTTACTTGTTTATTTATTTATGGATAAGGTTTATTTGTCTCTTGGTTTCATCCCATGCCATAACCACCTTGTTTGTTGCCGTTTTCCATCAGGTGTTATATTTAGCCATGTGTATGTGATGGCCAAATACACTGTGGTTTTTATTTTCAGTGGTAGCAACAACTATTTCTAAATATTGCAGATCTGCTGAGATGTATGAGAGTATTGAAAGCTTAGGGGGAAATTTGCAGATCTTGATTTTTACTAGATAGTTTCCAGGTATATCTTGCTTAAAGCACATAATTTGCAATGAAAGTTTCCCTTGAAGCCTGAAATTAAATCTCAGATTTCTCAGCTGTTGGGTGTGTGATCCGACCAGCAGTGTTGGCGAAAACACTATAGTTCAAAGGACACAGTTTCAAAGGACATCAAAAGAAGGATTTTTCGAGCCATAAAAGCCAGAGTAACCATCACGCTCAGCAGTGCAGGGAATGTGAGGCTGGAGTGTTTGCTTTCCTTACGATTAATTTTCTATAATGGTAATATGTGTAAACAAATGTAAAAGGCACCTGGTCCCATATGCTACAAGTGTACGTGATCGTCCCCCCGTGCTCTGTTTAGCACATGCACGTTTGTACATGCTCAGCGTGGGAGCCTCTTAGTGCCAAGTTACGAATATATGTAAAATTTAAGAATTATCCAAAAACAATGGACAGTTGGTACTTTTAAGCCTTGAACCCGCTCACCCACACATG
>NW_009193747.1:0-55781 GCF_000690835.1 Fulmarus glacialis | reverse complement strand
TTATATATATATATATATATATGTATATAAAAAAACTAAGATTTCTACATCTATCATAACCAAATTAGATATTTTTGTACAAGACTTTTTTTCAAATGGTTTACATTTATGTTACCTCTCCACACTTCAAAAAGAGCTGGATGCGTCATATATAGCAAAGAGAAAAACTACTTAGTAATATCAGACCAAATTATAAGAGGTGTTCCTCTACAAGCAAATAAACAAGATACCTATTTTCTATCTCAGAGATATCTGGTTTAGATTTAGGGAGAAAAAACCAAACAAGTAGAAAGAGTTGAAGTCTTCAAGAGTAGAATTGGTGCAAGAAGCATTTCTCAGAACAGATTTTCTGTTCTCTCAGCAAAAAGATAGATCGATTCAATGCATGGATATCATTTAAAAAATATCTATGCTCTAAGCAGTTTATCCAATTGAGGCTGGAGGGAACACTTCACATAACCTAAAACTACTCCTCAGGGTTTTGGGAAAGACAGCACATACTTTCCACAAACACATTTTCAAAAAAGGAAATCCTTGCAGGCTTTATTTTTAGTTTTCATTCTTTTTTCTTCTGCTTCTTCTTCCTCCCAATTTTGTTTCTTTACTGAAGTGCTGTTTTAGTAAAACACTATTTCTCTTTCTCACAAAAACTGGAGAATTTTGAAGTGATTTTTTTTCTGTAAAATATGATATTGAGTTTGAAGTATCTGTTTTGGTTAAAAATATGCAATGAAATCGTAGCCTGAATTGGAACTTCTCCCAACATACCCCTGCGGTTTAGATTCGTATTTTTGTCTGTGGGTTATTTGAATGTTATCTTCTCATATTCTCATTAAAGTAAAGATTTTTACCTGTTACCTTCCCTAGCCTTTAGGTATGTACAGATGTAGATAGAGATCTTTCTCTCTCAGATCTTTTGAGGAAAAATGGCAAGGCACCTTTCAGCAGTGCGCCGTGAACCACACTTCATTAGCTTCCCGTACGCCTGCCGTGAGAGCAGAAGAGGAACTTGCCATATTATCGGATGGAAAAATAGTGCTGAGTCGCACATTGGCTTTCATGTTTCCAATTTATGTTTTCTGACTTACCTTCGGAGACAGTTTGAAACTCCTGAAAGGCAAAAGGCTAAAAAGTGAGAAAAAGCTTCAGGCTTACCCTTATTGTCGTGTCTCTCTCAGGTATTTAAGTGTGTACTAGTGTTTAGCAGTATTAGTTGACTTTCAGACGACGATACGTCAGAAAGTATTAATATTCACAATTAATATATTGATATATATCTTTATTCTGTCATTTCTCATTTTCCTTCTGTCACTTTCCTATTACGCTACTCTGACACTTTCCCAGCGATGCTGAAGAGTGATGGCTTTGAGGAAGCCCCATCACTTACTGATAGCAGGACGTGGTACAGCAACAATCGGCTTCCCTTCTGTCTGTGGGGATGCTGGTACAGCATCCCTCTGCAGGGGGGGGAGTTTCATTGTAGATTCATTTACAAGCAGAAAATTTAATGGGCTGCAAGGTTCGATCATGAAGGCTTTTTCTTCTGCTGAAGCTGCTTGTCATTTTAGTTTTAACTACAGGAGACAAGACAAAATTTTTAAAGCAATCCAATTATATTAGTTATTGAACAGGGGATTTCTGTCCACCTTTTCCGAGTGAAAGAAAGTAGCAATAGCTGCATTAGCCTTTAAAATTTTCCAAATTGCAACCCCCCTAACATGACCAGGGGATTTAACAACTCTGGGTATTCTGGCACCGTCCAGCTACAGTTCAGCGCTTCTGACAATCCACCCCCTGCTCTGCAGTTTCCCCCCGTAAAGGCTATCTTTGCTGAAATTAGCACGGTGAACCCCATAGTCCCTCTTTTTGATCCATTTTAAAATGAGACTGAAATCAAGCAGGTGAACTCTGAATTTCTGACTTGATTTTGTCTTTGCACCAGAGTATTTCAAAGAGTCTGTCATCGCCCAAAGGAGAGAGAAAGCCAGTCACAACAACTAGCTGGTATTTATTTACAGTTTAGCATGGGAGAGGCTGTGCAAGCGTAGGAAAGGGTTTCGGGTGCCTGGAGAGCAAGGGCATCCTCAGTTACAAGGTTCAGCTTCTCTTCTGAATATTCACATCCCACTACCCCCATTAGCATGGGTAAATGGCAACAGCAATTTCTTGGAGTCTTTTCATTTACGTGGGGAAATAATTAATTCTTAGCTTTCGACAAACGCATGATGAAACGGGTTGCTCAACTAATCAAGCTAATGGGCAGGATCTTCAGTATTATTCGGGTCCCGCTTTTGCCAGCATGCTGCTTGCACCTCTCCTCTCTTCCAGGCTGCAAACTGCAAGCGCTGTTTCCAGAGCCGCACAGGACACAAAGAACCCGCTCTCAACCTCCAGTTGAGATGTCTTTTGTCATTTCTTTTGGGTTTTTTGAACTTCTGACAAAAGTACCTCCCTGCTCACTCTGTTCCTTCCCACCTGCCCAGTGCTTGGAGGACTATATACAACATGGACGGCTCACAGGCTCCTCATGGACCAGACCAGGCTGCCATGCAGGTAGTTAGCACCAGCAGGACCTGGGGAGCACCATCGGCAGCCTGCAGCCCCCCGGGTTGGCTGCCCGTCGGCCACCCGCCGGAGAGGGGACTGTCACCCTGAGTACCTCGGGGTCCCTCATCAACTGCACCATAACCGCAGCAGAAGAATTTGGCTCAGGAAGTAAAGCAAGCAGCCAAATATGTGGCCATGTTTTAGCAGTCCCTTCATCTCAAATATTTCAAGTAATTTTTGTACTTTCTTCCCAACTGAAATAAAATACAGAAGTTAGTTGTATTTCTTTGGAGCTCTCCTGTTATTTTCCCAGTCTGAGAGCCACATGCCCTGCTGTCAGGCCCTCAGGTATTCACATACACTTTTTAACTTACAAAATCAATTTCTGATAAGTAGCTTATACCAACTCCTCTATACTTATCTAATTTAAAACACACCTTCTGAGAAAAAAACACAGACTCCAACCTGTGGCAGGATGTTACATGCTGCCTACAAAGCAGTGTGCACACTCCATTTTCACTTGCTGTGGCTACCGCTGTCTAATACCCGTTGGCACGGGGGCTAGTTGGCTGGGAGCCGCAGCTGACTGCAAAGTCAGGAGGAAGAGGAGGAGGAATCAGTGCAAATCTTAGGACCTGTCTGGAAATCAAAGATTTTTGATTCAGTGCAAAACAACTCCTTGTTTCTTGGGGCAGGCTGACCTGCACAATTTTGTTTTCTCAAGGGAAATCCAAAAGCTTGCCAGCAGAATTTTTGGGAGAAGGGATCAAAAATCAAAAATTTCCAAGCAAAAACCTGAGCATGTGTTTGGGCAGCTGAAGATCGAGGCATTCTTAAGGATTTTTCTGCGTGGTAACCCAACTTGTTAATTCACAGCTTTCATTCCTAGCAAAAGCTGCAGTGGTAAATGAAAGTTAATCCACCTTACCATTATGAAAGCACACGGGCTTATAACATCCTGAAAAATAAGGCTGTGATTAGATGTAACAAACATGGCTCTTTTATACAGTCTCCCTAAAAGAAGATGTTGCTTAATTCCTGAATTCCTTGAAGCATTCCTCACAGCAATCACATCTGCTGCCATAAAACCATCACAGCCTCTGCCTTCGGGAAAAACGTATTTAATAATCAGTAAAGTTCAAGCTCAGCTTGTTGTGATGAATTATTAGAACCCGTCATCATTTTCTTGCAAAAAAAAAGGGCTATAATGGAACACAATTTTATGATTTTCCATTTAATTGATGACGGGCTGAGTTTTTATTAATCTTTCTGGGCTCCAGTGTAAGATGCTGAAAAAGCTAATATGAGATCATTGTATCTGGTTAATGTGTGTGCTTTGCAAAATTGATAAGGCCTGTCAAGACATAAATTATTTAAAATTTGATAAATGTGTTGAAATCATTGAATTTTCAAACAGACAAAGCAGAGCTATTTCTCTTCCCCCCCAACCCCTTCAAACTGAGGGTTTTGTGCAGCCTCTGAATGATGCTGCGTTATCCTTGCAGCACAGGGCTCGTAAGGTACTGAAATTACCACGAGGAAGCCAGAGAAGTATCCCGTGCTGCTGCGACACGAATATAAACCCACAAGATACAGCATCAGGCATGGAAGTAGCAGAGAATGCGGAGGCCACTGGAAGCCTCCCAGTGTGAGTTTTTCACTGGTGAAACTGGGGGCGGGAGGAGGTTACTGAGTACCACCTCCCTCCTACCACCCCTTCCTCTCCATCAGTGGGATAAAAAGCTCACAGCAGCACCAGTGAGCGGCCGAATGGTGCTTCGGAGCTGTTTATCCCAACAGACCTATTTATTTCAGCTAATTGCTGAGAGTTTTTAAATTATTCCTGGCAGGGGTGAAGCTATAGAAATGATTGCTGGTGATTGATGAATAACTTGGATAAAATTCCCAAAGCATCAAAACAATTAACTCTGCACGGGTACACCTGCTTGTATTTAGTGCCTTGCCCACAGAGAAAGGCATGGGAGCAAGTTCCAGATGAACCCAAATTTATGTGGGCAAATAGAGAAAATGCAGCATTTACTGATACCAGTGTGTCATCAGCACAGGCTCACTTCTCAAAAATAGTTCACAGGGAACGTTATTTAACCCTGTGCCGCTCTGCCACGGTCAGGATCATTCGTGGAAGAGAAAGGTTTTGAAAAGCAATCACAATCTTTCAGAGAAGCTCACAGGAACAACCAATGGTTTGAAGTTTAAAACTACATAAATATAAACCCCATCACACTTTGGTTTGAGCTCTTCTTGTGGTTAATGTAGCAAAAGAAGACAGGAAGGCATGCTGTGGCTTTTGAGCGTCTCGATGGGTCCAAGATTATGTTTCTTACTGGAAAATATCTACAGTCTAATGGAAATTTCAGAGTAACTGGGTGATGTTTTACAGCCTCTGTAATATGGAAGAAGATTAGGTGACTTCTTCTGTTTGGAAATTGATGGTTTGGAGGGAATGGGAAAATGCAGGTGCAGCAGAGGAGAACTACAGCAGTAGCCATCTATTTAAATGTATATACTAACTTCCTTAAGCTAGTATTTTTCAAATACCCTACTAGCAATATTTTCCACTATAGAGAAGCATTATATTGAAATGGGAAGATGCTGAGGAAGTCATTTTTTCCAGCATGTGCTGCATTCTTTTAATACAGGTTTTTTTATTTTCCGGAAATTGCTAACCAACGTGAATAAACAGCTGAACAAAGATAATCAGCCCATCCTTGCTAATAGCAAAAAGCTGTCATCAAGCAAAGGGCCTTTGCAATGTATAGAGGAAAACGATGCGTTAGAGTTTGGCTCTCCTATATTGCAGAAAGCTTTATTCAAAATAGAAAAAAATCTGCACACGCACAAAGAAGGTTTTACATAAATATTATGTAAATATATTTTAAAAAGCATAAATATTATTCACATTTCAAAACAATGCACTTTCATTCCCGCTCCTGCGCTGGGCACTGAGCAGAACCAGGCGGTTCTTTGTTAGACACCTTTTACTGAACATTCGCAAAACACAACAAATGTACTACCCAGAGCCTGCAAAGTCCCCTTCCCTGCAACCGACTGAGCTGACAAGTCTGTCAGCCTCTGCATCACGTTCCTATGATGAGATCAGTGAAACAAGCCAGCAGTAGGATGAAGCAGAGTCAAGCATTAAGGCTGGATTGGAGAATCCTACAGTCTGCAAACTATTTTGAAGAGGAGGAGGAAAAAATTACTCAGGTTAAGTGTAAGGTACAACTTACAACAGTGGCTAGTGATTGCTATCTACGCCTTAAACAGGAATATTAAATCCTAATAATTCAACATATTAATGAGATCATGTTCCCATATTATGAAAGCTGTTTCGTTGCCACATGAAATAGTCCACGTCACTGTAGCTCCGGGGACATGTTTCATTATCTTAGGAGTACACCTCATTCGGTATAACACATAGATAATTAAAAGTAGTAGTAGTTTAGCATGATGCAACTCTGCAATACCATCATTGCGATTTTGAAATAATTGTGCCCTAATACCTTATTGATGTGACAAACCCACCTAGTTTTAGCATGCATTAATGTTTCCCACCCTTCAGCCATCCCCGAACCTACATATTTCTCCTGTTTGTATCAGTCTTCTGAAAAAAGCAGTTCGGAAAGCAACGCTCTGCTATCTCATTTGGAGTGAGAGCCCCCTGAAGAGACATACATTGAGTATTACCAGTAACACATGACTCAATGCCCTCTAGATCTCTTCATAAAAGGAGAGGGGAGAAAAGCCAAAGAGCCATTGCACGGATTTCAATAAAGATTGCAAAAGAAAAGTAGCCCAGAAGGACAATTGTGTGTGTTCCTCTGCCCTTGCCAGAGGACAGTCAGAGCTGGGTGCGGACACAAGCAAAGTTAGAACCTCCTGTGAACCAGGCAGCTTTGTTTCTATGTATTTTTCCTTAAAATTTCCAACCACAATTCCCTCCGGCTCAGCTGCTAACAGCAAGACCAACTATAGGTGTCCATGTTTTTGAGTGGTCATTAGCATTTTAAGTAGCAGATCTCTGCACACACAGAGAAAAGTTCCTGGTATTTCAGCACTGCCAGGTCCCAGCTGGAATCTAGAAAGGCAGCAGAAAAGCCTCTTTTTTGTGCTTCTAAAGGCCTCAGGTCAGTTTTGGGGTGAAGGATGGGTGAACGTGTGCATCAGTTCTTGTTTCATCTGAACAGAGTCACTTCTCTGCAGCAGGGGAGTTATTTCCCTGGCAGTGGGGATGGCCAGCTGTTCTCAGCATCACCCGGCTGATTTTGAGCTTGCGAACAGGCTTTGAAGGGGCTGAAGAACCATGCATAAACATGACATTGCTTCACCAGGAGCTTTCCATCACAGCGGAAACGATGCTTCCCCCAGCATCGTTACGACAGCGCTATTTCTGCTGGTACAGATAAGCATCTGTCCCTCTTTCCATTAGAATCTCCTATTTTCCTGGGTTCATAGCTCAGCCATAAAAAACGCAGCGTAGAGGCAGAAAGATGACATGCAAGGTCTCAGGCTGAGAATGATCGTTGTTGTCTTTTTTTCCCCCCTTTCTAATCTGAAGAAGAAAATAATGTATTTCTACAGAGACACACCTGACCCACTACATTTCGATCCCGCCGTAGATTTATTTAGCAATAGTGATGGCCGCCTTTCAACATTCAAGTTGTGAATGTTGCCGTGATGGCCACCTTTCAACATTCAATCTTAATTACTGCGTTAGGGATGATCAGGAAGAACACGTGGTAAGTGGGTTTGGGCTCTGGTTTGGAGCCTATTGCTAGAGAACAGGCCCCGGTGAAGATTAAGGGCTTTGGAGTTTCTGATCTTTGCCAGATGATGAAATGAAAAATTGAAGATTATAGAAATAACAATTGAATATTATAGAAAGTGAATACTGCTAGGAACTAAAGGTGTGGAAGACCCCTTTGGGTCAGTAGCAGAGGGAAAAGCAAGCCCAGCATTGCAGTTCCCCTAGTGAGACCGGCAGCACAAAATCCCACCCCACGAATTCAGCATCAGCATTCGGTGTTTTGACTGCTTTAGGCAAACTTCCACCCCGTAATCTTGCTGTCGTTGCCTACTGGGTAGTGAAAACCCCATCCTGTGCGGAGTAATACCGGGAGCCCACCATCCCGATCCTGGCACTGCAAGATCGGTGATGGAGCGAGAGCAGCATTTTGCCAGGAGGGGGAGGCAGCAGCAGTTTGGGGATGAGGACAGTACAACACGGTTTTTTCTTCTTTCCCTTTTAAGTGCCTTTTCTTTCTGCTCACACATTTTGTAAGAATAATTGCAGCTGGAAAAGTTTTTCTTTGCACATTAGGATGATGGTATAAGACAGTCATGAAGAGAACAAACCCCGAAAACACATTCTCCAAAACTTATATTCAAGCTTTAAAGGACCTAAAAGGAAAAAGTTAGATGATCATTTCTAGCCTGTTGAAACACAGATCCTGCTTCTGACCTCTCGAGCGTATGCTCAAGTTCTGCATTTTCAACAGGACTTCTCTCTCACAGTTACAGAAGAGTGTACTTGGGCAATGTCTCTCTACGTTAAATTGGAAATCTGCTATTTACTGAGACCTGCATGTTTGACTCTGAAATCTAACACCATGCTGTTGCTATCAGAATTAGTTATTTGCTTTCTGATTGCAAACAATTTTGCATTAGACTTAGCTTGGCCTAGCCACGTTTCTGAAAAACGAAGAGAGGTGCTCTATGGCTGGGATTGCTCAGCACTTCTTGAAGGTTAGGCCTTGCTAAATACAGGCAGCTTAGCACCTGAAACCAACACACCAAAAATGTGGTTATTTTCACGGTGCAGAGCACAAATGGGCTAAGTTTGGAAAAAATGGAAAAGGCAACAGCAGAAAAGACAAATGTATAATAAACATTTTAGTACACAATTACAACACCAGAAGCAGCTGAGTAAGAGAAGACTTTAAGCTTAAAGCAGTGGGGAGAAAAAATGAAGGGGAATGGAAAATTCTGCTTCTCTGTTTCACTCCATCTTTTAGCAGAGGTGCCACTTTGCTGTTCAGGTTTTCCAGCAGCCTTAGATGTGTTCTTAGCTAACAAATCTACGAGAAAAGTCTTCAACCTGTGCAGAGGTTTATCCGTTTGTCCCAGTGGATAGCTCCCATTGAGCTTTTTGCATCTTCTGTAAGCTATTTTGAGTAAAACCCTTGAGCTTTCATGGGGTAGCAGAAATTACCCGTTACAGTAGCCCACGTGACTGGGCTGGTTCAGACTCTATTGGTGTAAAAATAAATATTAGTGGCTCCTTTTGTATCTTGACAGTTTTATTTTCACACTTATTTTCACATTTATTTCTTTCTGCTTTGAAACAGGTATTTTGTGATGCTAATCAAGTCGTACAAGCCACAGACGTGCTGGACTGGGAAGACAAGGATGCTGCAGAGACGTTGGTCGACAACGTGGTCCATTCCAGGATCATCAATCCTTTACGCCTGTTTGTTAAGCCATCTCCAGTACTGAAACATGGCCAGGTGTCCTACTCAGACAGCATAGAAAACTTTTGGGATTGGTTGTCCAACATCACGGAGGTTCAGGAATCTCTCGCACGAACTAAACGCAGACCTATAGTAAAAACTGGGAAATTCAAGAAAATGTTTGGATGGGGCGACTTCCACTCTAACATCAAAACTGTTAAGCTGAACCTCCTGATCACAGGGAAAATCGTCGATCACGGCAATGGGACCTTCAGTGTTTATTTCCGACATAACTCCACAGGTCTGGGAAATGTTTCTGTAAGCCTGGTACCACCTTCCAAGGTGGTTGAATTTGAATCATCTCCACAGTCAACACTGGAGACCAAGGAATCCAAGTCCTTCAATTGCCGAATTGAGTACGAAAAAACAGACCGCGCTAAAAAAACTGCCTTGTGCAATTTCGACCCTTCAAAGATCTGCTATCAAGAGCAGACTCAAAGCCATGTCTCGTGGTTGTGTTCCAAACCATTTAAAGTTATCTGCATTTACATTGCTTTTTACAGCGTAGATTACAAACTGGTGCAAAAGGTCTGTCCTGATTATAACTACCATAGTGAGACTCCGTACTTGTCCTCTGGCTGATACAATCGTGGGTAACTGTAGAGATACAGCATCAGTCATAAAAATAAGCATTTCCATTTACCTTTTGGAGAAGAATATGTTTTCCTATCAGGTTAAAAAGTCTTTAAAAACTGTAGCTGTGTTTGTGCTGTATCGTAAATAATCAAACTATTTATGTAACAATCATTTTCATTTGAGACCATCGCATTTTAGCGCTCTCATCATTAATAAGGGAACTACCAGGCAGACACATGACAAAAATCAAACAAAATTATGTCTGTAACGAACATCATCTTGAAAATCAGGTTTTTAAACTAGACTCGATGGCAGAGAGGTTGTCTTTTACTTAAATTGGACAGCACGTAGCAGGATCCTATTTCTCATTGGGAACTTCAGAAGATGACAATATAAAGAACAAATGATGAAGCAGACTTCCAGCTGCTTACATACAAAATCCAAATAAACAGCCCTCCCACTAACTTCATAAAGAATGTTACACACACAGGGCTCGAGAAATCAAGTCCAAATACTAAGAGAAAGTGCTATTCTAGGACAAAAAAAAAAAAGGAAAGGAATGTGCATTTCTATGAGTTGTTGTAGTTGTACGTATTCATTGAAGTGAAGAGTGAGTAGTTCTTCCTTCAGACTTCTTACCCATGGATATGCAATGATGTAATTAGACATCGATGAGCTTTAGTTTATTAGACCCACCAGGTGTGCAGTTCGGTGTACATTTCTTCCTTCCATGGTCGCCATTGGTTTTGATTCTTCTCAACTGTTTACATATGCACCAGTACTAGTTTTACAGTGATAGAGAATATACATACCTTGGAAAAAGATAATCTCTGTTTAAGTTTGATAATAACAGGGGCTGGCTTCTACTTAACAGAAGCACTTATCTTGCTATCTAGCCCTCTTAGCACTGCACTGTAGCAAGGAAAATACTTCACAGCATAACGTCGATACCTGAACAACACAAGCTTTTTGCTTAATGGCACCCAGTTGTCTTCCTTAGTATTGCATTGCATACCTTAACTCAAAATATAAGCAACGACAAATAAAGAGGACAACAAAAATCTATGCATCTTCGCCTCATAAAGCAGATTTCAAACAACTGCTATCAATCTAAAAATATTCAGCCAGACTTCCCCCAGGTACAGAATAGCATTGCTCCACTGTAGTTAGTTATAAGAACGGAGGGTCCGGCTGTGGTTTTGCTTCAACAGGACAGATGTTGCTCCCACCGCACGCAATAGCGGTTGGCTCCAGCGATGCAGCTTCAAGCATCAATCCCCTGCGCTTTCGTTGGGTGTTGATTTTGCTGCTGCCGCCGATTTGCCATCATAGTCCTTTGTGACAGTTCGATGTCACAGGTCCCGTGGAAGAAGCTGGCTGAGGAAGTGCTTTTTATTGCCTACAAACAAACTTACATGCAGGGTCCAAGAAGTTACATACAGCTTAAATAAAGTATTATGAAAATACTCTGTTCAAGTGGTGTGCACAGAAAGACTCAGACACAGAAAGACAGCTCAGAAAGACTCACTCATGAGATTAATTCTGATTTCCTTGGTAAAGTCTCATATGAAAAAATTACTCTATTAAAAATATACTACAAGTAACTGGCTAATTTGTTTTTCTCTTTGGGTAACAAACTTAAATGTGTGGTTTAGTTTGATCAATAATCTAAATGTTTTCCTTCCTCTTATTTCATACAGAGTCTCTCCTGGTCTAAACGATGTTTTTTAGTTTGTCTATTACTGTCGATTCCTACAAGATGGTCTACTTTGTATTCTGTATAGCGTGTCCTCGTTCTGGCTGTATATAAGCTTGGATTTATTGCTATGAGTTCAGTGGTTGGTGCTTTTGTAACTTAGCTGTAAACCATGATTTTATTGCCATGTATTTTTACTCAGCACTGTAGGCAATTAAAAGAAAACCCTACATGCTATTTATTGTAGAGGATGTGAAAATCATGTATGTATATACACTTAAATATGTGTACATATACAGAATATATGTGTACATGTATTTGTATGTAAATAAAGAGAGTTTGCTAAATCTGGCACTTGCTTGTGGCATATTTGATTTTTTTTTTTTAAGTGTTTGTTACATAGACGCAAAGTAAAACTAAGATACTGCAACACATCACTGAACATTTTTCCCCAGCTGGAATTTGTTTTTCTCGGAGATATTTAAGTATGCGCTGCAGCAAACTGCGCTACAAGCCTAGGCAGACCAGGTTCAACAGCATTTTGTGATATTCGAGAAATGAAGTGCCTGTTTTGACGAAGACAATTACGAACTGTTTAATAATTGTGCAAGGTACATTAAAAGTGAAGGGGTTCGTCTACATGAGAAGACTGATCTCCCAAGCAGGAAGGCGCTGGGAGATGCGGCAGCCCGCTGCTGGTTCAGTCGCTGCTCAGAGTTCCTCATGGACACGGGAGCTGGATTCCCCCCCTCCCCACGCAGATGACCTCTCCCTGCGACAGCCACATCCCAGGCTGAGGTTTCCAGACCTCTGGAAGACAAACCAGGGCCCTGAGCAAACAAACATCGCTCTGGAAACACCTGGGCCACGTGGGGATCCACACGGAAAGGCTATCATGAATCGAGACAAGTATTTCAATAGGTTTAACACCTGAGCTTCTTGGACACTACAAAGACATGCACCCAACTGGCAGCTTTTGACTTAAAACAGCTCTCAAGCTCCTCGAGCAAGGCCCAGGCTGGTGCCACGCCATGGGAGCAGCTCTGGGTACGGGGAGCGGCAGAGGAACGGAGCCCGTGGCAGCCAGAGGGTTCACCCAGACCGTGCCAGTCCTGCCACCCCGGGACCCGGCTGCCACCGCCCGCCCTCCAGCAGAGCGCTGGGAAGAGCTGTTGTCTCACCTCTAAGTCCCCCCAAGGAGCTTTCCTGCCCCCGAACCTCCTAATGATAGAGGAGCAGCCGTCACAAACCCGCTCGGCTCCCTCCCCACCCCGCGAACACAGAACAGTTGGGCAAAAGCCGAGATTTGCTGAAAGACAAAGGCAACGGCACGGCGCAGGAGAGGCTGCCTTCCGAGACTTGGCGTTTGCTTTAACGTAGCCCTTTTCCCAGGGAGAAGCGGACCCTCAGCAGCAGCACCTGACCAGCTTTGATGCTGGGAGGATGGAGAAGCTCGCGCCGCTGTCGTGCCACCCAGCCCTGGCACAAGCAGGCAGCCTGGCAGCTGGAGCAGGAGAAGGAGGGAGGGAGCCTTGGAACCAAAACCCATCATGCCAGAAAACTCACCCCCACACTTTTTTTTCCAATCATAATACTTTAAAAATCAACTTAAAAGCATTACGGTTTTTTTCAGATCAATTGTGAGAAAGTCACTGCAAAAAAAGCACTTACAATCTTATTGCAGTCAAAATCAGACTAAGAAGAAATTATTTACACCTAGCGAGGTAAGCAAAACAATCCAATGAACCAAAGGAAGTGACAGACTTCATTAGGTCAGATTTCACACTGCCCATGTAAACAGAACTAAATTCGATTTAATTTCACGCAGAACAGGCCATATTTTAAAAAAACATTTTCCCGTATAACAGGTGACTATTTCAGACAAGTTTCAAATTTCAATGATTGTTCCTCTCATGACTCTTATTCAAAGGATTTTTAAAAAAAGATTTGGAAGATTAAATACCATTTTTAGAAAGTTTCTCAAGTGGGCAATAATGACTTATGACTCAAGCAACTTAATCTATAAGTTTAATACACATACTTTAATTTAATCCAAATCTCAACAGTATAGTTTGGCATGCCTTTATATCAATGCAAATACATATTTAAACTCCTTACTAAATACACTTCCCACCGTTCTCCCCTTCCCATGGATACACATACAAAAACCCCAGTAAAAAGCTAAGTCACGGTACAGACACAAGCATCAGCTTTTTGTCCTTAGGGAGCCCCCCGCCCAGTGCTGCGGGAAACCACGCGCACTCCATATTTTCTTTTTTTAATCATTTCCAGTTGAACAGGGAAGTAACTTAGTTTGGGTTTTCTTTTTTTTGTTTTCCCCTCAAAGAATTTCATCCTTTGGATCCTCAGCCTTTTCATCTCCTTGTAACCCCAGCAGGTGGTCGGATCCCGCCCGGAGCCCCTCGGCCTCTCAATCATGGCAGCGCCGGCGATATTGCACGGGGACCCGGGGCCCTCCGCCCGCGCGCCAATTCCCAGGCTCTGTACTACAGCGGCGAGCAAGACAGGAAAAAAGCAAAAAGCCGAGCGTTGTTTGCTGCGAGCTCCCTGGGGTTGCTACATTTTCTTTTTCGGGAGAATTTACTAGGCAGTGCTAAAAGAGCAAACCCCTGAATAATCCTGATGCAACTGGAAAAACTCTCGTAGCAACTAGGCAAAGGTGTTCAGTGCAAATCAGCATCCCGTGCTGCTTTTTTTTTTCTCTTAATTGTAATTCAAGGACATTAGAATTTGCTATTTGTTTTATGCTCTGTTGACCAGCATAATCTGGATAATGTTTTATTTATAGTATAATAATGATTCGTCGTTACCACTGTCCCTATTCAAATACGCACAGTCGAAAAGACAATAACAAGTCAGATATACTAAGTAGCTCAATGAAATACACATCAATCAAGTAGATTTTTAGCTGTAGGGTGTCTCATTTGAAAAACTAGACTTTGCCATTCCCATCTCTGTCTCTCGTGAACACCTCTTACACGCATCTGCCAGAAGCAGCTTCCTTCTTTGTTTTAAAACTAGCAAAGAAAACGACATTTCTCACGTATTGGCAACTAGCACTGTGCTGTACTTGGAGGATACTGCCTGTACCGTATTAGACAAAAACCTAGGAGTTAGCGCAACCTCCTTACAGGTTTGCAAAAACAAAAATCACAAATTTATACCACGTCCCTGGTGGATTCAGGTCTCTGGAGTTGGTGAACAGAAGCTAAACCACATGTCAGCAGACACCTCCCTGTTGCCTACATAGCCCAGCTCGCTGCACGTGCAAGGACCACACCGGCTCCACAAAAGGGATCCCAGGGACCGGTTTTACAGAAGAAGAGTTGAATTGTGATGAAACATCCCACTTCAGGCAAACCACCCCTCACCTGGAGGGTCACTGAGCACAGGTCTGCATAATCCGTTCAGATCTGCGTTTAGAAGTGATGGAAACTGGTCGGAGGCTGCCGGAGGCTGCCGGCAGCACGGCACAGCAGCACCTGCCTGCCAGGACTGCTGCGACCGACCCGTCACCCGGCTCTCCAGCCCAGAATACCTGTGGGTTTTCAGTCAGAAGCAAACCTCCAGCTGTTGGTACTCTCAAGCAAGAACCTCAGTTGTCTAGACTAAATTTTGAAGGCAGAGGGGGGTGTGTGTGTCACAAAAACATGCTTTTCCAAAGATGTAATTCAGTCTTCAACTCAGCATAAATCCAACACCAGCTGTAGCCCAATTAAAAAGCAATGACATTAATGGGAAAACAGTTTATTTGGATATAGGGGGAAAAAAAAAAAATCTACCTACATGAACATTGGTAGGACTCTAAACCCAACAGAAATATCAGCACCTTCCTATTCAACAGTAATGAAACAGCCAAGCAGGTCAAACAGTATTTTTTGCACTGCTCTGGTTTTGTCCTAAATTCAGAACACAAAAAAAAAAAATCCACTAGTTCAGGGACTTTTTAATATATTTTCTTCATCTTATGAGAAACCCACACCCGTAATTCCTCACCCAGACATGGGAAGCTAAATTATACCAAGGCTTCAGAGATGATGAGCATTCCTCTGCTTAAGTCAAAAGGCTCAACTACCTCTCTTAGCTAGGAGGAAAGGAGCCATGTGGGAAGCCCAGAGCTGGCACGCGGCGAGACCACCATCCCTTCTGGCCGGTCAGCAGGCAGGTCGCGGGGGTCTTGCCCAGAGCCGGGCTCAGAGCAGGGCACAGGACACCGCAGGACACAGCCTGGCCGCAGCAGTCGAGCACGGCCGCAAGGGAGGAGCGACCGTGCAAAATCTGCTTCCGAAACATTTTCTCAGGCATCCCACCGCTCACCTTGCCCCTCTCACTTTAATTGTTGTCAGAAAACAAGACAGTTTTATTACCAGCCCGATCCCAGACCAGCATCTCACGTTTCAATCACCATCCTGCACATCTGCCCTTGGCAGCTCTTCTTAGCCATCTCAGATGCAAATCCCGATTCTCTATTCTCTTCCCTCATTCCCAGACAGTTCATGGCTCTTTCATCATTATGCAGGCAATTAAGCTCTGGCTACCTTATCTTAACAGCTCCAAATAAGCTGGTGATCTTCCTGAAAGGTGATACATTATAATTGGTTCCAAATTGGCAAGAAAGAGAATAGTGAAATATGAGACTTGGGACGTTATTTGAATTAGCTCTGAAGTTTAAAATGGCCAAAAAAAAGCACCTAAAGTTATTGGGGCATTTGCTTAGCTCTTCCAGTATTGGTTGGGTTTGTATCATCTGTTACAGCCCGTGTTACTTCCCAGGAAAAAAGACTTGGGATCTTCTGTTCTAGAGATCCTACAGATAACAGTGATGCTGCCAGCTCCCAAATGCAGGTGATGAAGTACATCCATGTGCGATGAAGTAGACCCACCGTGCTCACCAGCACAGAGCCACGCTGGGGGAGAGGGAATGGGTGCAGAAGCCTGGCACAGGGCACATTTCCAGTGCCCAGACTCTATACCTGTCCCTGTTATTACATATACCTCGACAATTTTTCAGAGTCTACTGCTCAGACAGTCCCAGGCAAGCTCAAAGCAAACAACTCTCACTTCCTCCCAGCTGGGGCGCAGGAACATCACAGCAGGTTTCTTGCATTGCTGGGATCCTTGTTTTCATCCCCATGATGAAAGTGATAAACACCTAAGCAGCCATGAGAGCTGGGTCTGGATAAATGTCCCAATTACAAGGTTTTTAGATGGGTGGGCAGCAATTACACCCCCTTCCATCCACATTTCAAAAGCCCCTGAAGAAATGCAACTCACTCCCAGCTCTTCTAGAGAATGACAAAGGTAACTCCTTGCAGGAAAGGATTTGGGGCTCGCCATCCCAGACAAAACGCGCCTGCTCAGATGCGGGGTGGATGCCAGGCTGCTGCTCCCCGCAGCACGCCCTGACTCCCACGGGCGCCGGGAGCGGGCGGTGGTGCAGACCAGGAGACCCCCCCGGCTCCCACCACTGGGTACCAGCACCCCGCGCCCATGCCGGCTCTAGAGGGTCAAGCTCTGGGCATTCCCCCAGGGACGTGGCAACAGCAGCGTTACCTCCTACAGTTACTCGCCTAACAATTCACATTATTTCCTTCTAGTGCGTTCTAAAATAAATTTTAAAAATCAGTTCGGGTTTTCAAAACGTGTCAAGCTGATATTCTTGAACACGAGCACATGTGTTTCGGCTGAGCAGGAGAACTGAGCAGTGAGGAGCCGTCAGTCTATTCTAAGCCAATAGTACTTACACTCTTCCACCACCTTTTCTTTTAAGGCGCATCTGAAGCACACGCCGCAACGGCAGGCGATGCTGAGCAGACTTGCGCTGCTAACCTGGGATCCCAGTACAGAATATTTAACACAGATTTCTGAGTAGGTTAAACCAAAGGATTAAAAAATATTTCAAGTTGCCATACTGAAGATGATAAGCAAGCCCGTTTATTATACAGTACTTAAGACTACTTAATTCCAATCCACTTCTCATGTCAGATATATTTAACTGTAGCATTTCTGACTTCAATCATTGAAGATCTGGATTAGGCAAAATACTCTGGGAAAACAAGATGCTTGCTCACCCGAGCTTCCTGGAGGCGATGCCATACCAGGAGATTGCTCTGTCCTGAAGGAATACCTTCTGTCTTCCACTTCCTTCTCCTGGATCTACTGGGATCCCAGGTTAGCAGCACAAGTAAATATACCATAAATACTAGACCCACAGTGTTTTGCCACAGCCAAGCACAGCCTGACTGCTCAAAGTACAAATGCCACCACAGATGAATAGTGTGCAAGGCAGCCCAGACCCAGCAGGTCAGCCCAGTGTCATCGTTGTGTCGAGGCATTACGGGATACTTACTTTATTTGGCAAAAGGACTGGAGAGAGAAATATATTTTGATTCACCACACCGGTTATCTTTAAAACAAGCAGAGCCCCTTATTTAAAAAAGGAGTATTGAATTGTGTTGCCAGAAGCAGATTAATTGCAGCTTCCAGGAAAAACTCTGAGCTTATTTCACACTGACTTTTATTCCCACTTGAATTAAGTTCCTTATGTTACACTGACTCATTTGAATTTTTTGAATTGGTTTTGCATAGTATCATTTACTGATGTACTATCTTTAATTACATAACACACATACACTCTCCAACTGCATTATTAATGAAAGTGTTTTTAATTAAATGGCTCTCAGCATAATATTCAGTCATTAATTTCCCATGCTCAGGATGTGGAGAGATTCTATTCTGATGGTCTAGGGAAACTTTGTACTTTAGATGAGGGATACTTCCGAAGTGATAGTTTTAGAGTGAAGTTGAAAATCGTTATGAGCACTGAATTACCCTCTCAGCAGCTGGTACCGCAGCTCTGCTCTACTGGGTATTATCTATTCTTCACCTCAAGTGCTCCTTTTGCTCTGCCACGCTTCACCACTGGTAATTTTCAAATGCCTCTCGCTGGATTCACATATATTCCACAGTGAGTAATATCAGAGTTATCTTTTAGGAACAATTTATATTTAGACAAGGGCATTAAGGCTGCACTCTCTAGAAGAAAAAGCTCTGCACCCTCCTTTCCAATGCTGTCGCCCACCTGCCTCCACTCCTAAACTTTCTGTGCTCTTTGATCTTGGGGATTGAGCTTTTTTTTGCCCATCCAGCAGATAGAGGCACAGACACACGCTAGTACATCATGCAGGCTTTGCTGTAAGCATCCTTAATGTTCACCTGCTGCAAAGATTGCCAATTATGGCCAAGAGACGAAAGAACAGCATTAAAACTTTCTTTCCCCCCACCCCATACTAGCACAAATTTACCATTGCCTTACTCAAGGCAAGTAGACCTTTTCTCCAGCCCAGCTTGGGAAAGAAAGCCACCCAAGTAATCCTGTACAAGCTTTTCCCTTCCACAAAGTCTCCAAGAAAGGATTCATCTTCACCTCAGCTTATGCCTTCTATTTATTGATTAAAAAGAAATCCCTATTTTTCAAAAATAAGTTCTAGGACAGCTTTTTCCAGGAAGACTTTGGGAGTCTTGGAAGTAATTCTTCTGTCTTTCTAGAAGGGCTCAAAGGAACTTGAGAGTAACGAGGTTGCACACTGATGTACGTTTGACCTGTGAATTTTGTGGTAAGTTTGTCCATCTTCCCCAAAGGCAACTGCATATAAAGCAATATTCTGGCAGGACTGTTTCTGTGACTCTTGTCATCTAATTAGTCTCTAGGCAATTAAGTCCTAGCAACACAAAGTCCTGGACTTTTGGTTTTGAGTAACGAAGTCCTTTCCAAAAAAACCTGTCCTCTAATTTCCTAGGCTTAAAAGCCCTCTCCCCAGTGCTGACGCACACGAGGAGAGGAGCGGGTCTTGCCCACCCCGTTCTCCTGAAAGCACCGCATCCTGGCTTACATCTTACCTACCGGCCCCTCTCTGCTTCAGCTCAACTGCCTGCTGTAACGCTCACGCTTTTGGATTCCTCTCTGCTACGCTGCCCTACAGCTGCCGTCCTCTTTGAGCTCAAGGTTGGCCATGCCAGCTCTGCTCCTGTAGCCTAACTGCAGCAAGATACCTGCCATGAGCTCTGGCAGTCTCCACCTCACTCCAGCCGAGCAAAGAAAACCTTGTGAAGAAGGAGAAGACAGACAGGGAGGGTATAAATTAGAATAAACGCAGAAACCTTTTGTCAGTAAGATGAAATAGATCCTTTACTTCCTTGGGAACCAGAAGGACTGAAGGGACTTTACCTCGTAAGTTCAAAACCTCTCTA
This sequence comes from Fulmarus glacialis, assembly GCF_000690835.1. Lineage (NCBI taxonomy): Eukaryota > Metazoa > Chordata > Aves > Procellariiformes > Procellariidae > Fulmarus > Fulmarus glacialis. Next base: position 36,161 of record NW_009193747.1, on the reverse strand, counting down.
AAAATCATAGCAAGACTCATCTCAGAGCCACCCCGTTTCAGCGTGCTGCCTGGAGGAACGGCGCGGGGGCAGACCACAGCTAGCCATGGGCTAGCAGCCCCAGAACCTGTATTTACAAAGCCTCATATTAAAAGACGATTGCTTCGCAGGGTTTTTGATGGAAAGGGAAAGAAAAAGGGTGAACACGAGAAAATTTAATGAAAATCTACTGTGCCAAAAAGAGACTCTACATGGACCTCCAGTGCAGTTAACATGGATTTTAGAGAAGAGAAATAACTCTAGTATTTTTATATGACAAGACTAATAATAACATATGCCCACATTTCCCAGCATTTCATGTCTACATAAAACATTGCACCACAATGAAGATAATCAAAAGTATGACTTTCATCAATATTTAATTAGCATTTGTGCTAACTCATTATTTCGGTACAATTAATTTGACATCTTGCTGTATGGCCTGCACAGATTTCCTTCTCGAGGGTTGTTTTATTGGTGGGACATAAGTAACACTAGACATGCGCACCTTCCCTGAGGCTTCTAGAGGACTATGAAATATAGAGAATGTGACTGACATTTTAATCTACTGCAGGATACAAAAGCGTAATATTGAAGCTCAAAATATGCACGTGTATTTGGCTAATGCATTTTTGTAATAAGGGAAATATTCTACTAAACTAACAGTTTCAGAAAACAAATTGTACCATCATCACGCCTGCCTTTTCCTCACTGAATCCCCTGGCTTATGCACCCAGTGATAATGCAGTAAACCAAACCAGCAGTGCCTTATGTCAGCAGTTTGAAATCTCTGTAGCTAACAATTTTAAGATGATTCGCCATAAACGTGTAGAAACCTCTACAAAAAAAGTGGATTTAGATGATCACGGAATATGAGATGACTCCCGATAACCAAGATATACTTTACAAGAGCAGGTAGACAAAGGACAAAAGATGTTTCACAGTCATTTAGTCACTCATTCCAACTTATAAACTTACTTTAGAGAGATCTTAGTAGCAGACATAATGCAGAATGCAGTTTTCTTTCTACATCCTTAGAGCAGTGCTCCCTACGCAGAGGACACTACAGTTAGTAAACGGGGTACTGCTGCCACAAAGGAAGAGAAGCAAGGAAGAAAGTAACCTAACAGTCTCAACCGAAGGAAGTCGAAAATGCACTGTCTATATTCCCAGATGTTAAATGAAGTGCTTGAATAGATCCTGAGCACGCAGGGATTTTCTGAACTACCTTGAGTCAACACAGAGCCCACTTCCAGAAACAGAAAGCAGCCATATACATGCTTAGTTAACACATAATCCAGCATTTTCCAAAGACAAGGGACTGCAGTTGGTAAAATGTATGATTGGTCTTCCAAAACTGTTGCAACACATTCACAATTGTCATTCATTGGAAATTTGACCCATTTTAAGCATCTCAAAAGTTGGCCATACCCCCAAAATTTGAGATTGCTTTACGCTTCAGACATTTTAATGAAATGTTTAACAAAGCTTTAATGAGAGTTACAAATTATGAACTGGTGCTAACAGCTGTGAGAAGTTTTAAGATCTGCTTTAAGAGCTGCTTTCCTTCACTTTGCACATACTCACTTTTTTTATTAAACATAATCCCCTCCAGCTGATTGAGTTTTGGAATTTTCCTCACTTCTACATTTTCAAAAACCTACTACTTGCAATTTAAGGAAAAATGGTTCTTTTAATATGATTTTCAAGTAAAGGCAAATCTAATGAACAGATTCTATAACTTTGTTACTTTCAAAAACTCGTAAGACAATAATATCCATGTCTAGCATGCTAATGTAGCAACGTATTTAAAGAACAAGTAATAGCTCTTTAACATTGAAAAATGTTTCTCAGCCATTTTGACAAATACCATTTTTGACATGCAAGCTCTTGCACCTGTTTTTGTTCGAATCCCTTTACGAGGCTCCAGAAGGACACACATCACGCCAGCACGGTTCCTGGGCAAGGACAAAGAAAGATCCTGTTCCCCTCGGAATTCTTCCTGCAGATCTCCCCAAGTGCAGTTACGGTAGCTCTGCCATACACCCACTCAGAAACAGGCTATTGACCACGGCGCTCACAACAGAGCCAGAATCTGTCTTAGTGTCATTTCCCTTCACCTACCCCCTTAGCAGCTGTTACCCAGGGAGTAGGAGAAAAAATTTTGCCAGGTGCAAATGAGAAAGAAGAGTTTGTGGCCTTCCAGCTCAAACTCACTGGAAATAAAAGCACTCAACACCCGTGCACACTCTTGCTCATCAATTATTTGATGAATCCTCCAATTTGAATATTTGATAAAGACGCAAAAGAAAAAAAGCCAGAGCATAAGCAAGCTGCAGTTGCCCCTTTCTCTTTCTGGTTTGCAGAAGACATTCCCTCCTATGACTGCTCAAACACAAGAATTAAGGGTGAACAACCTCTTAACAAATCCTAGCGGACATTTTTGCTAGGTGTACGCGTGTGCGCATGCACTCACAGTTAACTGTACTTCAGGGAAATTAATCCTAAATGCATGGAGCTTGTAATCAAGCCGGTAGTACGTTCAGCTGCAAACTCCAATGATGTAGCATGCTCAAATAGGTTTATATTACACATTTAGAGAACTGGTTAGAACAAACCAGGTGTTTTCACTGGTGGAAAAGAGTACTGATCAACAGCTGAAGAAGCTGAAGATGCAAGATGTATACTCATCATGAAAACAGCCAGAGTGATCAGGGTCCAGAACAGTTTTTACTGCTCAACTGCTAGTTCCTACTGATGTGGAGAGCACTGATGTGCACAACGCAAATGTCCTCCTTCACTTCACCCTCAACCTCACTATTTAAGTTAAAATTGCTGAACAAATAGCTTTGGCAACCACATACAAGAACATTAACTGTTAGCAGATGAGCAGCAATACCTCGTCTCTACCCAGCCAGCCATGCCCTTTGCTTTCCTCCTAGGCAGCACAGTTCCTCTGGGGGAACTGGCATTTCCTTTATAGATGTTTAAACCCAGTTTATCTGCAGGAATAGAAGTCAGTTCTGACACAAGTTTTAGTCTTATAAGAGAAGTAAAGATTACAAAACTATGCCAGCGCTATTGATGGTTATGTGATAGGAATCTCTACACACAGCTAAATAAGCTGCTTATTTTTATTACTGATGTGGTCTCAGTGACACTGGACATTGCTGAGCCAGCCCTGGGTTTTGTTTTTAAAGAGCGAAATGAGAAGAAAAACATTCATGCCAGGAAAAATTTCCTTCCATCTTTGTCATTCATGCTAAAACACAAACAAGGATTATTGTTAAAGACAGTCTCAGTGCAACAGCACCTTCCTCTAAATGTTTTTATCTGGAGAAATCAGGGACAAATGTTTAGCTTGCTCTCTGCAAACAAGCAACGAGGGAAGATCATGGACCTGCTGGTAGCACTGACTTAAATAAAATACAATGACTGTTCATAGAATGACTATGACCAAGCGTGCCGAGATGATTATTACAAAATGAGCCCAACTTAGAAATGCTCTTGGTTTTATACCACATGGAATATCCTCAACAGCTGATTCTTTTATATACTTTTCAAAAAAAAAGAGACCTTTAATATTCCATCTCTTAACATAAAGTCATAAAATACCTACATTTTTTACCTCTTAGTTTCTAACTGCCCAGAATACCACCTTATTGGAAAACTGCAGCCACCTCCTAAGTGTGTACTTCAGTTCCTTAGCCTCCATCTCAACACTTCCTGAACTAATACCCATACTAATGCTTTTTTCAGGATAATTCTTCCAGAGAGCCAGTTTCAATATTCTGCTTGAGTACTTTGATTAAAATTCATACAGAATACTCTCAGAGGTGAATATAACCAGGGCACACTGCCCCAGTGAACACCATGTATTTAACTAAACAAGTGGCAAGAAAACTAGAATGTTGATTTGTTGATTAAAAAAAAGTAGTTGAAATGACAAGCACTCCATTTCTTTGATAAAGTATTTCTAAACAAGTAGCCTTTTCGTAGCTATCCAAAGAGAGGCTAATTTCAGACATACAGACCCTCTTGCAGGCTCCCTGAGCGCGGACAGACGGATTCCTGCGCTCCTGCCAATTCCTGCAGTCACCTCAATCACCACCACAGAAATACCAGCAGTTTAGGAGTCCTTGAAGCAGTTACAGGCAGAACCCGGCCTAGTATGTATATATACCCAAAAGCTTTTACAAGTTCTACCTTGAATTATCCTAATAAGCATCTGCAATGTCTGTCCTCCAGACTGCAGCCAAGAGAGCTGCAGGGCTGGGGCAGCCCTCTCGCGCAGAGGCAGGGCAGCTTTAGCCTCGGCTTCCGATACCGGGGCGGCACCACCCCCAGAACAGCACACTGAGTTTATAATGAACTCTCTCCTGCATTTTGGTATCTTTAACACTGAGTCTAGCACCCCTTTCCCTAAGCCACTGAAATGAGGTTGTGCTAGGGGAGCCCTTTGTTCTCCCTGTCTTCTTACACCTTACAGCTTGCGGCTGTTTAAATCCGCACATTGTTCCTCAACCCCGTGAAGGATGACAAACATTCTGCAGAAGCCACATCTTCATTTTTACCCCCTGAATCTTTACGTTGCCTGTCCCCATGTTCTCCCAGATGTGGAATAATGCTGACATGATCTAGAACCAAATAGTAGTTTGGGCAAGATCAAAAGCTGAATATAAACATGTATCACTTCTCCTCAGACCTCAGCATGATACCATACTGTAGCTCAGTCATGCTAACCTGTTTGTTTCTGCAGGGTCCCATCTTGCTTCAAGGTATTTTTCTGCATTAGCAGTTTGAATGCACCTCCTTTGCACAAAATCTGTTTCAGCTGATGATCCTGCCAAATATTAAGTTCTGTTTCTTCAAGTTGAACTTTTTTCCCCTACCAAGCTATTATGAAGTTTTATCCTGATACCCTTTTTTCAACTACTGAGAAAATACTTCTGTTTGATCTCAGTTCTTTCCTCTGGATGAGCATTTGTATACGAAGAGTCAAGACTAAGCAGCAACCAAAAGTGGGGTTTTTTTAGAGAGTCAGCTACCTGCAGAGCAGCATGGAAAGCTTGAGCTCCTATGCAGACAAAAAAACCAATCGCTTTCAAAACCTCATGCTACTGAATTTAAGCACAGAATTCATATGATGATATATTTAGATAAATCCCTCCATGTGTGCATGTTAGGAGTAGGACAAAACTGAATGACAACATAAAGGAGGCATATAGAGACTCTAAAAATAAAAAAAACTCCGAAGAGCAGACGCCCTACACATCAGGATTTGCCTGGTTTTGCCATCTTGCAGATCTACATGTTTTCCAAAGCTGATGTAGACTCAAGGATGAGTTAAGGCTCCTGACAATAGACTTGCATCCCTACATTCCCTGCCTATCCACTAAAGAGTAGCTGGGAAGAAACTGCTTTACAGAAAAGATCCAAGACCTGGATTATGCCCAAGTTATTTCTTATGGAAAAAGCTTATTAACTGACTAATGCATCTACCATATTCTCCCTGTTCAACTGAAAATATAAACCTGAAAATCTGAAAAACCCCAACACCCCAAAGAAATAACAGACAAACGTGGCTCGCCCACATACACAAATCTATTTTTTTTTAGAAACACTGGAGCCTGAATATGCAAATTATAAGAATGTATTAATTATCATTAATCATTCCTTCACAAAGACTAGAACTAATTGGAGAAATAATTTGAGAAAATTGAAGTACATGACAGAAAGCATTAAGATTCATTAAGTTTCAATTCTCTGGTCTGTCAGCTTGTCAAAAGTATGCCTAGTATTCCAGCATTACTGGTAAAACACTTCATATTTTCCTAATCTAGTATACAATTTAACCCTTCTTATAGTTTGTTTTGAGATTAACTACCTCTGACGTGATACAACTTTTCTTTATAACAGTGCCTTTTAAAAAAAAATATTTCTTTTAATCAGTCAAATCGAACTTGCTGAAATTCCATTATAAAGCATTTGCAGGTTCACTAGATATTTTGTAGTTACTTATATTATTTGAGAGGTGCCAGCATACATTCTGAAAAACAAAACAGAAAAGCAAGACATTTGAAGAGAAAGCTACATTCAAAAAGATATCCACACTGCTCCATATCTAGCCTTCATAAATTCACCAGCAATAAATACACAACAAGTTCTAGGCATTATTTGTCCTAATGGTAACAGCCAAGAACACTTTGATATTTTTAGATTAACAGCAAAGAGGTAGCAACCAACTCGGCAGCCAGCCTGAGTGAGCACACCCTGCACATGCTTCCCCCCGCACCAGCCCTTACAATAGCAGCAGAGAAAAAGGCAAACAAGTTTTACATCCCTCTGTTTGTTGCCCTGGGATAATCCTCCCCAGGTAAGTTGTACTAGTATAGACTCCTTTGATCCAGCGTAATAAAATACAGCCCTGCTGTAAGGGAGAAACGAAGTTGTAAGAACTCCCACGTGTGTCTGAAAGGAACAGCCCATCTGCAAGATCTGACAGGGACAAGATGCAAAATTTAATAGACTTTTTTTTTCCTTTTAAAACATACAGTGTGGGGTGGGCTTCATGGAGAACATCACAGCTCTTAATCTGGGGATGGCGCAACTACCCTAGCAAGATTTAGTCTTTGCCAACCACAGTAAGTAAACATTTTAGTTGCATACTTCAGTAGCAAGTCAGTGATTTATTTTAAAACTTCAAGACTTTATAAACTTAACACAGCTGGGTTAGAAAATTATGTGTACATAATACATAAAATTAATTTTAAAGCTTAGAGAAAGTTACCAACTTAAAAATGAAAAATTCAAATAGTTTACTTGGCAATTAAGGTTAAAATAGGAGGTTAACCTGCAGTTAAAGCTTCTATGCTTTAAGAAGTCACCCTATTAGAATTTTTTGCATATGCTTCAAAATTTACCTTCATTAACTGAAACGGCTCAGTCAACTATGCAGTGAGAAATGTGGGAAGTCAAAAACCGTAACTGCTTAAAATGTAGCACAAATTGCCTCCATTCTGATCAGCAGTGCGAAGTTTGATATAGTGCAATTTATTTTCTACATGACTATCACTGCCAACATATGAAACATGCATAAGATTGGCAAAGCACAGATTTTCACTCATTATACATATACCTGTGCTGATTTTGGCTGGGAGAGAATTTTCTTCACAGTAGCTAATATGGGGCCATGTTTTTGATTTGTGTGGAAACAGTGTTGATAACCCAGGGATGTTTTCGTTACTGCTGAGCAGTGCTTACACACAGTCAAGGCCTTTTCTGCTCCTCACCCCACCCCACCAGCGAGGAGGCTGGGGGGGCCACAAGGAGTTGGGAGGCGACACGGCTGGGACAGCTGACCCCAACTGACCAATGGGATGTCTCATACCATATGACGTCATGCTCAGCATATAAAGCTGGGGGAAGAAGGAAGGAAGGGGGGACATTTGGAGTGAAGCAATGTTGTTTATTTGCAACACTTGTCTTTCCTGGGTTTTATTTCTTTATCTTTGTTACTTTCCTTTTCCTTACAATTTATTATTATTATCGCTATGGTTATTATTATTATTATATTCTATTTCAATTATTAAACTGTTTTTATCTCAACCCATGAGTTTTCTCACTGTTACCCTTCCGATTCTCTCCCCCAGCCCACCGGGGGAGAATGAGCGAGTGGCTGTGTGGGGCTTAGTTGCCGGCTGGGGTTAAACCACAACAATACCCTTGATCGAAACACAGTACCTGCACAAAAATACTGTTATACTCCAAACTCTACTAAGAATGCAAGACAAAAATGTTAGTGTCAGGTAATGTTTTCAAACGAAGTCAAATCTGCTCTCTGCTTTACAGGATGATCAACCACATATTGTTAGAGCTCTAGGTCTCCTTCAAAATACTTTAACTGAGAACTCAAAACACTCTTGGTAGTTTCTCTGTAAGCCAAGGCCAAGCAAACTCTGCAAAATTATTTTTTCCCTCCTGAGTCTCAAATCACAACCTCATTTCTGTTATTTATACTTGACTTATGAGAAACCCAATTTTACACTTAAAGCATCAACTTCACACACTGTTTAAAATATAACTTATTTGACAATCACTGGAATGCCACCTCTATTCCAAAGCACTCATGAATTGTCACAGCTGAGTCTGGGGGTTTTTTTTGCCTAGATGCAGTGCTTGTAGTGGAAAAAGCAAGTCCTTTGCACCATACATCTGAAATGCTTCATTCGACTTCTGCACTTTATTTCTTCCAGCTTTCTCTGAGAGAACAAAGAAGAAATCTTCAAAATTGATGACAATAAAAACATGTTCCTCTAGTGGAAAGTTACTAAGAAGTTTGCAGGAAGATAAACTGTTCAAAACCATTCCAATTTTAACAGCAATTAACAGCATTTCCTCTATTACCATACTATCACAAAGTGTTAAGTGCAAAGTTATTTGTGTATAATGCAAGTAGTTCGATCATTAATATAATTTACTTAATAAACATGGCAAGTAAAATTTGTAGTGGAATGTGTAGTACTCTTAACTTAAATAGTAATTGTAACAGAAGTCATCTGAAACATACAAAAACATTAATATTAAAAGGTTATGTTCTTCCATATAGAACATAGCTAAACTTACTGAATTCTTTATTAAATAAAGCAGTAAGTTAGGTAAGCTCCTAGAATAAATCAGAATTTCTCATGGTAAAGTTAAGATGCAAGTTGTCACGATTCGTCAATAACAACTATGAATTTTGGAGAGGTGGCACAAAGACACACCTTAATAGGTATTTCTCACCTGTGACTGCTCAGGCTGCACTTTGAAATACTTTTCTTCTAGTGGCAGTAATGGGGACTGCTTAAGCTGGCACTCTCAGTAGGACATCAAACTATGCCTTCAGCGTATGGCAGGGCAGGCAATTCTGTATAGCGAGAGATGCTTTTTACTCTAATAGCATATCTTACCAATCGAGATTCATTATGTGAGCTTTCCCCTTTTAAAGAAAGAGAAGGACGTACATTGGACTTCAAATGAGAATTCTCAGCTGCTAAAGAAAAAGTTACTAGTAATATTTTAGTTAAACCAAGATTCAGATAACTTGACACCATAAAATACTTCTTTTTGGTTGGTTGGGGTTTTTTTGTTTTGGTTTAGTTTTTTGGGGGTTTTTTTTGGTTTTGTTTTATTTTTGGGGTTGTTTTTTGTTTTTTTTTAACAGAAGCATTCAACTAAAAGGAGGAAAAGCTTTATTTATGTGCCCAGTTTCCACATAAAGGACTATTAGAATTCATTTTAGAAGGAAAATAGGTGCTTTTTCTAATCAATGCTAATTGAATCCGTTACGCTGAATAATGAAGAAAACTTTTGTATGATGACAAGGTAAACATCTCAGAAGAAAAATTACTTCTGAAAGACTAAGGATAAAAATATAGCCTTCTAAAAAAAGAAATAATGAAGTTTAATATTCTTTACCTAAAAGTTGAAGCTCAGTTCAAAAATTTGGACTTGCACAAATAATTTTGATTACCATTCACAGTGGTAATCAGTCACATTTACCTTGGAGGTTACTGAAACTGCCTGTGAAAGTATAAGTTGTACCATTGTTGGTATAAGGTGAATCATTGCGGGGTAACTTAAGGGATTATGTTTTAAGCAAACATGGAGAATTTTGCATGTACCTACACACAAAACAGCGATGTGCTACGCTGAGACACCCAAGACAGCCCTGTGATGACAGCTCTGTATCCTTACTTGTTACCCAAGTCATCTTAGGAAGAACTGCAGTGGTCGACTGCGCCACATTCTCGCCGTAGCCTAGATAACACAAGACAGGTAATTGCGTTTGTTCAAATGGCCTGCGTCACTTTTTATAAAGTAACTTACCTTGACATCATCTTTTTCTGGAGTTCAGTGCGTCCAAAGTCAAACACATCGAGCAGCATATCAGCAGTCCTACATACCTTTGCAAAATATCTCTAAACATATTAAACCCCATGAACTACCCATATAGATTATTCTTAGATACCACTTCTCCCGTAACAAATGCAAGCAACATTCCTGTTGTATGTGGTCATTATAAGCCTATACTCCTTGACAGGAAAGAAAGAAAGAAAAAAAAAAGACCGTTTTCGATGCTAGGTGGAAAAAGAAACCAAATCTCTTAGAAACCATGAAGCCCATCTTCATTACCGCAGGATGAACTCTTTTTCCCACTGAGTACCGGTTCTGACAGTCTGTGTAAAGGCAGCCATTTCTCAGGTAGGCACGTTATAAGCTATTCGGAGCTCTAAGTTATTTGAAAGTGTCAAAATGGAAAAATAACTAAGTTAGTGGAGATCAGAGCAAGACTGGAATACGATGCTCCCCAAAAAGGTGTCCAAAAGGACAGCAGTATATTTTACACTAGACTGATGGACTGTGCTGGTAAAATACCTTTCTCAAAGGAGAGAAGCAAAGGTAGCCATTGTGAACATACACAGGAAAAAAAACAAATACAAGCCACACAAACACATTCTGTATAAGTAACAACTTTATTGTAACTTGATGTGCTGAAACGCAAAAATATTTTCAGCAACAAGGTACAAAAAGTATTTCACCATTAACATCAGCTGATAAAAAAAGGCTGGATGGTTTGATACAACTGTTTACATATCTGAATTCTCTTAATCATTTCCACCCCAAAACAGGTCTAAGTCATTTCACTGGTTTAATTTCTAAAATAGGACTCACTGATCTTAAGCCTTCAAAAAACAGGTTACAAATACGGTGAAGTTCCTTGCCAAACATTTGAAATAGTGAATTCCCTTTACAAACGTAGTCCATTTACTGTAAGCAGAAGCCAAGTTATCAGACTAAGTCAGTGTCTTGCTAGCTAAGAAGCTAAGCTCTGCACTAAATATACTATCAACACCAGACAAAGAGGACAGTTAACATTCCATTTGTCAATTACAAAAAAATAAATCAGTTAAGCTTAGGAATTTTAACCGACTGTTAAATTCAACAAAATTCAACAATATTTCAGGTAGCAATACCTCACAATTGCAATTCACTGTCTTTTATGAAACACAGTTTCAAATACTGCACATCGGTTTATTCTCCCAAGGGAGAAACCTTTCCATGAGGATTTAAAAGGAACATAATCTCCGTGTAGGTCTTCTACTGACCTTCTGTGCAAAGGTGAATTTTATACTAAATACTCAATGTTTAGAAAAACATCAGAACTAGAGAAACTTGTAAAAGTAACTTTGTGTCCATGATTATCACATTTTGACATACACTTATCTTGTAACAGCAAATATTTTCACATTTTCACAAAAATATACCATTACTCAACTTGTATCTGTAAAACTCACTCCACTTTTTTTGTGTTCTTTCTACCTCAGTGAAGCTGAATTTAGGAAGCAAGAATCAACATGCAACAGAGCTCAAATGGGTAATTTGTAACTTTTCTGTCTCAATTGTGTATCAAATAGCATTTCCTTCACCTTTGAAAATACCTTTTAAAAAGATCTTGTATCCTGTTAAATCTTCCCTTCATTACAAGAGTTTCCTAAAAAAGGCACAATGTGTTCATACTTCTGCATGCAGTAAATGGACTAGGAAATAAGGATTATTTATTGAAGCATCTTCCACCCAAAGCATCTCCTTAGGAGAGGTTCAAATGGAAAAAAAAAAAATATATATAATACATAACAGCATTTTAACAGCAAATTGAGTCCTTATTTTTAGAAAGTCATTCTTGACAAAAAACACCGCACAGTCATACACACACGCGCACGCACACACAGGACACATGCAGGGTTCTCCCCAGAAAAGTATGGAAGCGATGGTTCACATATATCTGAGGGAGTAGTGTTGGCAAGCCAAAACATGGCACCTTCATACATTATATTCCTAATCTGTATAGAAAACTAAGGAAAAAACCCTAAGATTTCAGCCTGAAAAAACTGTCCATTGTATTAGATAGTTTTATATCTGCTGCACTTAGAACTGACAACTGAGGTTTTGAAGGGCAAGCTCTTGAGATGTGGGGAATAAAAACAAGCTACTGAATCTGAAGAAGGTTGTAATTACCAGCTATCCTGTTCCAGTGAGAACACTGCATGTAGTTAATTAAAGAATAGAAGAGGTGAATAATTAGTGCACTCACTTAAGAATACAGCAACTGGTTTACCTTTTTCTTAAGAGCTGACAGAAGTTGAAAACATACATAATAAATAAAATCAGATCTGAACAGATCAATTATCAGGGTTGGTTTTTTTTTTCCTGTTAATGTAATGTATGGTATACACTGCCTAACTTGAAAAGTGGACACTCTACGATGTAGATAGTACAGCACAGTGTCTGACATTTTTTGGTACAAAGTGTATTAAGCTTCTAAAAAAAAAGTCTTCATAAAAGTCCTTAAGCTTTCCATTAGATCACTCTATGTTGTTACTTTAGAACAAGCTGAACCGGACAATCATTATAGCATTAAATATTCAAGTCACTTTGTATGTTAGAGCTGCAAGTTTTACCAGTGATGAATATGAGGATATATAGTCTAACGCATTACGCAGTGCAGCAAAAACATCACTATTTTGGAGGGAACAATTACCTTTACGTCTTATTGTGAAGAATGCTTATGAGACCTCATTTCAGATAAATATTTAAAAACTGATAAAAGGATAAATCTCTAAATATATAATTTGATGCCTTACGTACTATTAAAGTTTCTGATTTTACACTTCATCCATCATAAAGATTTAGTTAGAAGATAAGAAGAAAATGCATGTTTAGAGGTTATTTTAGTCTTCAAAATTGGACTGGGCATTTTTTCCAATTTACCTTTGCTAATGGTTTACTAGATGCCAAAGTATAAAACTATATACTCTTTCCTCTAAAAATTTCGTTCAGAGCAATTCAGATGAATCTTAATGAAATGAGGATGGAGATAGATTTTAAGATAGTAAACAACCTGAAATTCTTCCTCTCTCCTCCCTGCATAACGTTTTTTAATAGGCGAACTAAAACCCTTACGCAAAGATGTTTATAAATTACGTGAGATCTCTCATTCCCCACTTCTAAACCCAAGTCTTCCCAAAAAAGAAATATAGCATATTATCACTATTACAGTAAACTCAATGCAATAACTCAGGAAACATTTAGAGTGTGCACTACTGCAGACTTTTCCTCCCAATTGTAAACAAAGCTATCAAACACTGAGGATGTTGATATTAAAGCTAAGGTTCATATAAGAAAGAACTGGCCCATGACAAGCAGTTTACAAATGTTTCATCCTTTTCACATTATGCAGAATTTCAATACCATCCACAATGCTAGTACAATAACTGAAATGCAAGACTGAGCAAGTCTCTGCTTGCAAATACCATCTGACATTTCAGGGAAATACTCCTCTTGATGTGTACATAACCTCCTTAGGTGTTAGTGGAAGCTGTGCACATATGTCAAGATGGGAAAAATCCCTTCAAAATTTTACCATTCACATGCCTTTTTCAAATAAGCGAAAATATTCTGTTACTTAAATATGAAAGCTTGCAATAGCCACCTTCAATTGAGTCTTAAAAAGACATGCCTTTCTTTTCTAACAAAACTAAATCCCATGTGGCTGTGGGCATCTTAAAATGTATCTAAAAAGTTAAGCCACAATTACCTGTACCTCATTAATTCATCAAAAGCAAAATATATATGTACCACACAACATACAAAAGTTACACATTAAAAGTGCATATTCAGAATCCATTTGGCCCATTTCTTCAATTTACATTTGGTCATTCTATGCATCCTTTACTTTTCTATGTAACCATACATGTGGGATATATTTTTTCCATATACGATACTATTCTGTTTTCACATTGAACGTTTTACCTCTCGTTCAGTTCTGCATTAAATGTAAACTAATGATGGACCGTAAAGAAACACAAGCAAGAGGTTTATTCTGTGTTTCTTTTTACCATTTGGACAGCTTTGACACACACACAATAAGCATTACAAACTGTAATGAAAATACATTTTTGGGCCAAACCATTGCATATTTGCCCCCACAATGAAAAATAAATTATGTTCAAAGCAGTATATTGCCATAAATAGCCTGTAGGCATTCGCTGAAGGTAAACAGGCTCTCCCTATATTTAGCACTTGTTTAGGGTACATTATGTGCCTCTGGTTCAAGCGCTTTTAATGAGAGGCTAGTTAAAACCTTCCAGTTAGCACAGGACCAAACTATAATCATTTTTTTTTTTTTCTTCTGAAAATAATGGAAGATCCCTTTCAAAAATTAATCTTCAGTTATCAACTTTACTGCATTATGGAGCTAGTGCAATCCTGCAGAGCCTAGTCAAAAAGACAAGGCACATTAAAAAATAATAATAAAAAAATCAAGATACATTAGACTTTATGGACTAGAGAGTCATTGAAGATAATTTAAGGCCTTTCAGTGAATTAGAGTAATCAGTCTAATTTAAAGCTGAGGATTAAACCATAAATTATCCATCTGAAAAGCAAACAATAGGCTTTTTCAGCTTCTGTTCTGTGGACAAGGATAACAAAAATTCTTGTTATGGTTTGTGAAAACACCTCTGGACATGGAGGAGTAGAGTCAATTCAATTTCTCTAAAGTTCATGGAAGATTTCATGACTGTTTTAGCCGTTTGCGTGGAATGCCAAACTGTGGACACTGTGCAGATGCTAGTGCGCGAAAGGCCTCTGCTACTAAGTGAGGGTGGGAGTGGATCATGGACTTCCAGCCTGCTGTTTCCATTATGTCTGTTGCTTGGCTGAAAACAGAAGTATTAAGAATAGTCACACAATTTTACAAACCAAATGCACAAATGCACAGTGGAGAAGAGCAGGCAAGGCAGAACTACTGCAGGAGAGCATTATGAGACAAATTTTATGAATGCCAGTAACGATGCCATTGGAAAGCAGCAGCAAGTTGTAATTCGGGTATATTAATATCATCACATGTAGGTTCTACTCAGTACCAGCAAGACTTAGCTAGAGAACTGTGTCCAATATTGGGCACCATGTAAGATAACCACCTTGAAATTGCTTACAAAAATAAAAATGATGAGAGGAAAACTAGAAGAAAATGAGGTCTAGCATAGAGAAGAAATGCAAGGGAAGACATGATAATCTCATTACATAGAAGGGCATGCTCGATTTAGGGAGAGAGAAGGATGACAAGACGAATCAGCTGAAACTGCAACAAAAATGATGTCGTTCATATACTAGAAAAAGCCATGAAGACAGATTAGCTGGCTGACTACAGAACCCTCCACTGGGAGCTCACAGTTCGAGTACCAGTGGAGCATACTTGTGAATATTCACTCTTTCTTCAGTACAAGATCATGGACTACATTCAGAATGGCTTTCAATGGCCACTGTCAATTTTTAACTAATACAGAAGCAACAACAGATTTCAGCAAGTATCACATTGACATCCAGGAGATTAAAAACAATGTATTTACTCAATGTATATATTTACTTTTTTGTGAAATAATATAAAACAAAAGCATAAAATTCACTCTGCACATGAAGAATATTACACTGGTTGGGATGCATGCCGCACTGACACAGGATAAATTT
The DNA here is from genome assembly GCF_000690835.1 of Fulmarus glacialis. Classification (NCBI taxonomy): domain Eukaryota; kingdom Metazoa; phylum Chordata; class Aves; order Procellariiformes; family Procellariidae; genus Fulmarus; species Fulmarus glacialis. The sequence goes on along the minus strand of NW_009193747.1, from coordinate 20,570 downwards.
GTAATTTGGAACCAACAGCTTACGCATCAATCCCAAGTTTCCATTGCCCTGCATTTTCAAAAGCCTTTCATAAGCACCCTCATACTGTTTCAGAAACACTGTCAAGCATAAAGTTAGCAGCTGACCTCTACACTATAGGATCTCTCAAAAACCTTTTGCAGATTTCTAATGCAAGCCTTTAATCTTCTGCTCCAAGTCAGTAAAGGTAGGTGCCTTGAGAAACAACACCAAAGTTCAGACTCCCTGGTGCCCAGAGTCAGTAAATTAAGCCAGGCCCTCTCACAATTTCTCTGATTTATTGTAGATGCTTTAGCTGAAGCAAAGATGACCAGCACCTTTACTAGCAATTATCCAAGACAGAAGTCAGCTCAGTAAGTTCCAAATCACTTGAGAAGGAACACGTCAACTAGTTTACATTGTTATGTATTCTGACTTCATTAGTTTTTCTACAGGTATTTTACTATTTCCCTTCTACCATCCCCTTCCATTTCCACATCAGGCTCAATCATTAGGCTGTGAAGACTTTTTTTTTTAAAAAAGGAGAAACACACTAATTTTAAAGTAACTGGTACAACACAGCTTTTAACTTCTCTGGAGAGTCTGACAGTAAGAAATAAGTGCTCTGCTGTCCTTTCACTGTTTCAGCCTACCACTGGCTATTCTGAAGCTGGCTGTCTTCTATTCCAAATATATGCTGCAATCAGTCCTACAGTCTGAGCCACATGTTCTCAACCTATTTCCAGTGTAGGCATGAGCACTTACAGAGTCAGCCTGATCAGAGGGACCTGACTGACTAGTTGTGTGGCCTCAAGAGTACTAGTGCTGGCATGTGGGAAGGTGCACAAACACGTCGCCGAAGGCAAAAAGAGCAACTGCCCTCCTTTCTTTGGAAATACTGCAGCGTCAGGCAACACCACAGGCTCAGATTGACCTAAGCAAGTCTTGAAACCACACTGGGGTTGCTACTCCTCCAGGCACAAACCTGGTTAGTCAAGAGAATGGTTTCCTTTCTCTTGTGGTGGCTGCTGCCACCATCTCACAGCACTGATATGTCCCTAGGAGAGGAATGAAAACCAGCTATTGTTACGATCTCACACTGGAGGGCAGTTAACCCTCCCCATCATTTAAAGGGGAAGTCACAATCATAACTGGGGTAGCATCTGCTGAATCCTACTTTACTTACAGTCAGTGACTGGCCTCAGTAGTGTGGAAATGAAGCAACAGTTCTTAACATCTGCAGTCTATTTAGCAGTGTTTGTACAGAACATCGTGAGGCAGGGAAACTTACTTGCTATTCCAGTTTTTCCCATCTTTACACCCAAGTTGTCTAAGAACACTGCACCTGTAAGAAAGAACTGTGTTACTATTGAAAAGGTACACAAAGCATAAATATAAATATATTTAGGGTCTCATAAATATTACTTGCCTGTTAATAAAGTCTATTGCTTGTGCTTTTAACTGTTCAGCGCTGTGCAAATCTGCGAGGATAAGAATGTCAGCAACGTTTTCTACCGAGAGGTTACTACAGAGTGCTTCCTCACACATGACCTTCAGCCGTTCCAGTGCATACTGATAAAAGAAAAAACTACACTAATCATTCTTCAAACTCATTCTTTCTATCGTTACCTCTACAGTTTTTAAGACGGTTCCAGTCATGAAAATGCTTGGTGCCTCCCAAGCCTAAGATCAAACTGCTTCCAAACAGGTAATTCAAAATTCAATATGCTGCATTGAAGAGTCCTCAAATGGCAAGACATACATTAGGTTTGACACAAACTGATCAAATGCTTTACTGGAAGAACTTTTATTAAAATAAAAATAACTCATTTAGAAGTTTTCAGTTTGGTAAGGGAGGAAGAGCAAGGAACAGACACGGGCTCTTTATCAAAATCATCATTAGACAGGTTTACATCTCAAAGCAAGGGGCAAGAAATTATACAATGGAAAAGTTTCATGAAACTGTCCAAGGGAAAATACATTAGCCTGTTTGAAACTAGCTTGTTCCAAGTTTACCCCCACCCCCATCTCTGAATGTCTTAACTTCTTCCATACCTTTGACACAGCCTACCAGAAAATTGATGTAAAATAATTACATTCCCATATTATATATTGCATGAATAAACTGTGCTGCTTTTTTGAAGGGTGTCATAGTCTGAAAAGGTTTCATTCAGCTGTATACATTTCCACTGAGATCTTACCCATCCCATTTAGTTTAGCACCCTTCAAATACAGTCTTCAAGTCTCATAAGAATTTTAGATGTATAAGTGGCATATATTCAAATTGCCACTCATATATTCGTATTAGCCACTGTTCTGTGCAATGAAAAAATGCCATTCAAGAAAAGTCAAATTATTGGGCTAACTTCTATGTTTCTAGACCTATGCATTTTTACTTCCATTTTATTACTACAGTACTCCTCAGGATACCTCTATTTATAGTAAGTAAATATCAATTATAACAAATCTGTACCTACCAGGTAATACAGCAGTGTAATGCCTTCGATAATACGCAGAACACTCATTTTTAGATTATTTCACATTCACAAGGAACAGCAGAAAGTTTCTAGCAGTTTTTAACTGTTACAAAAAGCTATAGGGACCGTCTAGCTCACCATTTTTATTTTCTGCTATTGCAGACAATCATACAGCTGTACCGTATAATATTGTCTACATTTATCAATTATGCCCTAAATAAAAGCCAGCATTCATAAAATAACACCATTTCACCTTCCCGCCTGGGTGCGCTGAAACTTGACAAAACACAATCAGTTTTGGAAGATGAGATGCTGGCAATGAGAGGTGAAAAGAATAAGAGTGGTAAGTCACCAAAGCCAGGGCAGTGCCAGGTCAAGAGATCTTAAAAAATAGAACACATTAAGTTGCCAGAAAAAAGTTATAATTGTTTCTTGAAATTAACTACTGGGATGACTTTTATTATCTTAAATGACTTATATTAGGATTGATTACAAGAACAGGCAGTTTTCACCACTAATGTTTTTTACGGATATGATTGCACAACCAATTCAGAAATTGCAAAGGTAGTTTAAGGAATTGCCATACTCTCAGCTGAGAGTGAAAAAGTTTCAGATTACACACACTAAAAAGTGAGTATTTTCTGGATTCTAAACTACTTAAGCCTCCTCAGGGAAAGACAACTGCGTGTCCTCTAAGGATAGCTAACTAAAATTTCAACTCATGCTGTAAAGCAGAGAAAAAAAACCAAGGTATTGCGTCAAGTTTTTAAAAAGTTAGTAAACTGTAAATTATGATATGAAAGGGAATAATCTCACCTCAATTGCTGTGCTGTTATAAATCCCCTCAACTCAGAAATCATAGTGGAAAAAGTATTTCACAGAGTAACAGTTTAAAGAGAATATAAGATCCCAATACAGAAGAGATGAATGATTAGAACTATTATGTTTGTAGGGAAGAAAAAAGATGAAAGTTCTGAAGTAGCAGTACTTTAGGGAGTACAGTTAATTCAAACACTTGTATAAATCCTCTTCAAGAATACAAAACTCTAGGATACATTTTATTCAAGACCGATTTTCCAAATCATATTAACGGTCCCCAATTTCTAAAAAAATGTGGAGAGTAAATATAATTAATATCTGAAACACTTCTGGTCAAGAAAGATTTATCAGCCTTCTACTGCTAAAAAAGTCTATTCTTTCCTGTCTTTCTCCATTTCTGATGAGATCTGTTTCTCATATTTTAAAAAAACCAAAATATGTATCAATCTGAAAAAAAAATTATTTTTTTTTTTTAGAAGAACATTGCACAAGCAAACATCAGGTTTGAGAACTTAGGAGACAATTACTTACTTTGTCTGCAGCTGCCAACAAATTGTCAGCCATTTTTTCAAGGTTTGGTGCTTTCCCTGTGTAAATGAATCTCATCATTTCTTTAAAAACTTCAGGGTCTACATCGTTTATTTCTACACGATTCTGGTAAAGAAGAATAATCAATAAAAGCCTCTGGAATTTAGCTACAACTTTAAAGTGAACATATCAAATATCATCTGCATGCATGCTACAAGTTTTCATTTGCCATCCATCATACAAAATCCTTACAGATTTAAGTTAACATTCAACAATATTAAGCAGAAAGTAATCAAAATCAGTAGCTCTTAAAGTCAGGTAGAAATCAGTTGGAAAAGCTTAGGCAATAAAAAGTAATTGCAACTTTTTTCTATAAATGTCTAACTCTGGACTCTATTGCACAGGCTGTACATAAAAATCAAGGCACAGTTTCAGGAATATTTAAAAGTGCTGCTGAGTTTCCGACCCTACAATGATGTGCTTGGAATATCAGAAGTCAGAGTAGCAGACAGAACAAAATGAGCCATTTTTGGCTCGACTTAAATTGAGTCAACACAGCCTACGTTTTGTTTTCAGAATCCAAAAAGCAAACAAAGCAAATCTAACTGACATCACATAGCTAAAGGCCTTCCTAATAAATCTGTGGTATTGCATGCTTCACCCCATCCTCTAATAGTATCCCCTATAAGCTACTAACAAAGTAGGAAATTATGTCAAAGATGTAGAAGCAAGCACCAGACTTTTGAATGGGGTACAAAAACCACAGGCTATGAGCACATGAGATGTACGTGTTCTGGTTTCCTATCTACTGAACCACATACAGTATTTAGAAGTAGGGCTGCACTGGAGATTCACTGCTAACATGAAGGCGAAGGCCTCCAGCATGGCACATTACTGAAGTTGGGACGTCTGGGTTTCTTTCAGACCAGAAATCCCAACAAAATGCTTCCAATATTCTAATTCTACCTGTGAAAGTTTCCAGATTGGAGAAGTGCAGGGAAGAAAAATGCCATGTTTATGAAACTCAACTGTACTACAGCACCATATTCGTCTGATGTATTCGTTCACACAAGTGGCACCATTGCAGCCTCCAAGACTAAGTGATGATCGTCTATTACAATCCTTTAGTGAGCTGATCAGTTCCTTGCCTTTTCATGGATACTGCCCATAATCAACCCATTTTAGATATTCTTCTTCATGAACGACATGAACAGCTCGTCACTGTGGGAGATATCAAGTGCATAAAAGCAGAAGCAGCTCTCTGTGCTGATTAAGTAACTATCCATCCAAAACACTTATACAGGTCAAGTGCCTGCAGCAACTGTGAATGAAAAGGGAGTGCTTCGCTGCCTCAGGGTTTAATTTGAGTCATAATTCACCTGTTGTTTCTTTGTGTCCTAGCTACCATATAAAACGTTTTAATACACTACAGCAAAACCTTAGAAGTCAATCGGCTTATGTGAAGGTATAAACTAAAGCAAAAATGGGGCAGAGATTACTAGGTCAATTACATCAGTAGCTAATGTCAAAAACTGATGGAGGGCAGATACAAGTGCTTGAAAGGACAAATCCTCCAGAATCTCTCCACAGTCAGCCCTATCTGCTCATTCTATACAAAGAAACTCCTGCAGAATTCACTGGAAAAGTGTTCAGGAGCAGTACCTTCTCCACTCATGCAGCATCATGCAGTACTCATCTTCCTAAACATGCAATACTTCAAGTTTTCTGCAACTTTCCCTTTTTCACAAGGTACAAATATTTACACATAAAGTTTTCAGTAAGGCTTACCTTTTTGCTTTCCTCCATTTCATGTTCAAACATTGCATTAAAAACTGGAGATCGTGCTGTGGCAAGAAAAGTAAATATTAAATATAATCAAATTTTAAACTTTTAGCAATTTTAATTACAAAATAATAGCAATACAAAAGTAGAAAGTACCTGCAAGTACAGATTTATGAGCTTTGAATTCTTGTCCTCCTACATAAAAACTGCAATCTGTAAATCTTGTTGTTTCCCAGAGATTCCCTAAATCTTCTGCTAGTCGACATTCAGGTACCTTCAAAGTGTTTGTATTAGACTGTCCTGATATATTTACTGAGTCTTGGACCACGCTTACCTAACAGAAAATCACAGCAAGACAACTCCTTCATAACTGAAAGCCAATAATAATTAAATTACAGTTCCTATTGCTAGAATTTCAGCAATTCCAAAGCAAAGCAAAAAACAGTGGTGTTTCTGGCATTAGGCCAGAACCGTAAACCAATGCTTTACAGTTTACTTTTAAGTAACATAAAACAAATAGGGCTTTACTTAGAGACTCTATATGGTGTATTTATCCAACCAAAACAAAAAAAAGAGCACAATACCACATGCCATCTAACAAATGCCAAAGTAAGTAAGTCGAGGACAGATACGGTTCTTGGGATACCAGTGGGATCAAAAAAAGTTAACACTATTTCAGAAGCAGATTAACAGTTCAACACCCTTCAGACATTTAAGTAAAATATATACAATATAAAATCCTAAACGGATCATCAGGATCACAAGGTCACAGAAAAGTTTCATAGGAATAATCTACAGAAATTTTGAATAGTATGATATTCCGAATTTTAATTACAGTAAGTTCATACTTAAACCTGCAATGTGGTAATGCAAACTAAGTGCAAGTAACATAGCTCCTTCAGTATTTCATTTTACTGTATCCAGCTTAGGCAGGAATCACAAGCAATTTTCTTCCAAACAAGATTAAAAGCCATTATTTTAGAAAGACAAGTCAATGAAATACAAGATGCAGTAGGTAACTAACTTCAACAATGAAATGCATGCTCACAGGATGTAATTTTTGTACAGAACTAGTTAAGAAAACTGTGAAATATGTGCATCTGCAATGAACATATTGCCATTATTCCCCATGTTTAAGTCTTTCACATAAGAAGTAAGGACAGTAGCATTCTTACTTGCTTTTTTTCAGATATCTCTATATACTAAGTCCTTTTAATCAGTATGTTAGGAAAACAGAAGAGCTCAGCAGGTTTTACATCTGTGTCTGAGAGCACACGCCTCAATAAAACCTTCGTAAAGAAGAAAAGAGCCATACTACAAGATCTTAATCACTGCATCTCCCAAATACAGAAAATTAGGATTATATATTAAGAGAAAATACTGATACTGTTAAGATCAGTGCTTTGTTTGATTTCCAGAGGCACAGCATCTGGAATAAATCTGGCATAAAGCAAAAATAGCACAGCTAAGCTTCACAGAAAGTAGGAGCACTGCAAACCGAACTCCAGACTAGAAAAGGAGGATGATCCAATTAAGACAGCAGCTTGGGGATTTGCATCATTGCCTAATTCCCTGTTTCATGCCATACCCCCTCGTGATTATAAGAAATTCCTTCATATTCTTCCACCTTTTAAAAGGAAAAAAAAAAAGCACTGCAAAATTCCACTTTCACAGTAAGACTATACATTTATAACACTGAAAGATCTATAGAGCTATTGTGTATTCTATTTCACAGTTTTCATACACACAGAGTGATTTCAGAAGATATTTATACACACAAACGGAGCTTTAGCTTAGCAAAGCTAGTGTTCTGTTGCCAAAGGAGAGTTCTGCTTCTCCAGAGACTCGACTCAAAGTTCATGATCCAAGTTGTCCGCACAGCATCCTCTTGCTAGGTATAGACACAGTGCCTAGGAAGGCCATCTACATGTTCTTTATGCATACTTAAACTGTTCTCTGATGTTTCAAGCTTCTGCTATTTTAGAATGGTTTCTAACATATATTGATAGTTGTGCAACACAGTTTGCGACGACCCGTCCTTTTAAGATATATCCTGAGCAAAATTTTAATTCAAGTCTCCTACATCTGAATGGTCTGGCACGTACAGTGCCTAGGAAGGCCATCTACATGTTCTTTATGCATACTTAAACTGTTCTCTGATGTTTCAAGCTTCTGCTATTTTAGAATGGTTTCTAACATATATTGATAGTTGTGCAACACAGTTTGCGACGACCCGTCCTTTTAAGATATATCCTGAGCAAAATTTTAATTCAAGTCTCCTACATCTGAATGGTCTGGCACATACTGTCTATAGGTTGTAACAACTTCTAAACATCCTAAATACAAACACTTATAGGGGTCTGATATTTCGTATCTCATTTGTCCAGGTGGTATGCTTAACGTCAAGTGCGTTCTTTTTTTTAATTTAAATCAAGCTGAAATCCAATTAAGTCAATCCCACATAACTATTGAAAACTCATGTTAGGTAAAAGTGACTGTTTTATGATTATCTCAACACCTGATACCAAATGCTTACTTCAGGCACCTTAGAATTGTGTTTATAAAAACCACTCGCAAGAGTGAAGATACTGCTTCACTAAACTGCAGGATGATGAGATGCTAAAACTAATATCGAACAACCTATTTTAAAGAGTAGTAGCAATCCAGCCGGGATTTCCGGGTACTCCACAAGCTCTGACTTACTTTACTTCTTTGGAAGGTATCTAACATGCAGCTTTTGCACGGCTTGCATACTTCAGGGGCACAGCTCCTATTTGCATTGCATACCCTCATATGTAAGGGTATATAAAAACGTATAAACTAGGACTTGAACAAGTTCTCTGTGTGATGACAGTTAACATGGATAATGTGTATCATTTTCTTGGTTTTGAATCTGTGGTGGTGTAATACTAAAGATGATGTAAGTGATACTCTAGACTACTCTCTCAACCCAAGCTAGGTAAGAGATCTGTGAAAGCACTCACTAGGAAAAACACCTCTGCAGAAAATTTACTATTCTATTAGCAAATGAAAATACTTGCAAGGCTTCAGTAATTCCAGATTATATAGAAAGTGAGAACTGAGTGAAACAGTATAAAAAATAAAATTATGAAGTTGTATTTAATCAATAGGTCACTTGTTGGTGGCAACACCAGACTTTGCAAAGTATTTAACTTAACAACCCTTCAGTTTCCAATCCAAGGACATATCCAACTGATCTTAAGAACATTCAGCAACATAGAAGGAGTATCTTTGCTGCCAAGGAAGACCAAATAATCCTTCTGCAACCCAACAGGGAGAAAAGAAGAGCCAACCAGCACAGCTGGTACTCAGTGACCTTTACTAAACACCTGCTATGTCTAGTAAGGTTTATCAAACCAAGTGCAATATAGTTTTAAGAAGTGGTAAGTCAGTCTTCCAACTAGGATACAAGTATGAAGGCAAATACAGAAATTAGAACTTACAGTTAAGTTTTAAAAGGACAAAAACTTTAGACTTGTCTGTTAGAAACAGGTCCTTCAAACAACACCTGTTATTTCTAATGACAGCTGAAGAGCTAGAAGAACACATCTGAATAAACAAATTTTAAAAATATTTGGATTTCCAATTTTTTGCTTTAGCCTGAAACAAGCCAGAAGTTATTTTAACATGCTCACTGTGCACAACTAAATGTTGTACCTCCTTCAGCATTTATAATCAGGGTAGGTCAAACACTTCACAAAAGCCACTCACATTAAAACATCAAGATGAAACAGTTATATTTAAAGATCAGCATCAAAATTAAAATAACAGTATTTCTCTCTGGAAAATTCAGTATTTGCTCAACTTATTTTTTAAACAAATTTTATCTCTAAAATTAGATAGTGACCTATTTCCAAAACCAAACACTATTTTTAAGAGCTGTTAATTTACATCAAAGTATTCATTACCAGGAAAACTTAAAATGAGAAAATACTCAAAAGTATCTTTACAGAACCATAAAACACTTGTTACATTTGCTTTTATCACCCAAATAATTGCATTCATAACAAATTTATCATGCAGCTAATTTAACTTGTCTAAGTGAAAATAAGATGCGCTATATTTGCAATATCTAGTCTCAGGGGCCACATTTCAATTATTCTTCCTACACAGCATAATGATGTATAATTAAATTGTAATCTTGCCAAGACAATTTTACACATTTCCTGTAAAAATACACAGATCAAAGCAAACTTATTAGCAGTTAGAGCATCTATCATCCTCCTAAGCCACTAATCACTTTATGGCAGCAAAGATAACTGGCCAATGTATATTTAACATACACTGTCCTTACATTGCAACTTTCTCTAGTTTCCATTTTTAACATTGAGTAAGCGTTTTACTACATTTTAATATGACAATTTAGGTTACAACATAACTGATGTTATAAAAGTGACCCGTAATACACCATGAAGTTAAATTTATACCACAGCTCTCAATATTAATTCTCAGTATTAAGCAGTACTTCTACAGGATACTTACATTTTGTTTTCCAAACAAGTGCAACAATTACTACAAAAATAAAGTGTTTAATTTACTTGAAAGACCTGATCATTGGTTAAAGCCATCAGTTATGGTATTACAGAATACAGATTCTGACAGTTGATTTTTTTTTTTTAATAATGCGAATACCAGCATGCAGACATTTCCTTTTGCTTATCCAGTGAAAAACAATCCTATAATTCCAAACACAACTTCTTTAAATAAAAGTGACCTCAGTAAAATACTACTGCTACAGACAGCACATACCAGTCACCTTTTGCATAAATAATTCTATAGTCGATTCTAATGTAATCCTGGCAAATTCATGGAGAAGACCAACAGTTTACAAGTGATCGATTCAGACTCATTCTACACTTCAGTGTACTTGTATCAAAAAACAAAATACAATGCAGACAAAGCAAGTAAATGTGTATCTTGCCATATTTATAGTTTACAGAAGACAACTTTTATAGCATATTACTGTTTAAATCAACATAAACCTCTATTTATTAGAGCAGAAAATATTTTATTTAAAGCTTACCACTTAAACTATACCCACCTCACAAAATAATGTAAGCTTGTCATCTGGTAGAAGACCATTAGCTTCATCTAGTAAAAAATCTCTTCGGATAAATTTCTTAAAACCCCAGTCCTTGCCTTGCACAAATCGATACGCTCTTTGGCTTTCTGATAAAAACAGTTATGTACAAATAAAGCAAGTTAAATAAAAATATTAACAAATAACAACACATAAAAATTCTATATTAAGGCTAAGTGTTAATCCAAAAAATGAATAATTTAACACATTTGGATCATAGGTGTCACATTTTTAGGAAACCCACAACTGATTAAAACTTTTTTTAATGTTGTAATAGTGTTATTTCGTAAAACACTTGATAGCACTTAGTAGAGCACAATTTGCAATGCAAACCATATCATCTCCTTAGATGTTATCTTAGGCACCATCCAGCAAAAGAGGAGTTTTTCAGTTAATGTTTAAGAATGCCAATGTGTCAAAACAGAAACTGTTCACAGGGAAGTACCATTACAATGAATTTGTCATCACAAATGCATTCTGACAACACTTCTGCAGTTGTCATAATCTGTTTTGACTTCTTCCTGAAATGAAAGATCTTGTTTCACAGGTTGAAATTATTTTGAAATACAGTAAAAGCACTAAAAAAGCAAAACAGAAATAAAAGCTTTCAAGTAACAAACTATTTCTTTGGTCTTAAAAAGATACTATTTATATTTACCTTTTAGCCATAGCTATGAGAGTTATTTTTTTAATCCATCAGATTTGCTAATTATATATATATAGATAGCATTCTTCTACAACATCCAAAATAAAGACATCAGGAAAGTGACTTCTCTACACTACAGTTAACTTGGTAGCTTTTACTGTTATCAGCAAGAATCAGTGTTAATCCTCTGAAATTAAATGATCAGTAGCAATTTAAGTACACAAAACTATAAAGCATCATAAAAGTGTAAATGTATTTTTCTTCTTTCTAATAAAGTTAAAATGTTAGTTCGTTACTTATCTTATACGCTACTTCATCACTTGAAGTAGCAGTCTATGCATGAATTATCAATTTACAAAGGACATCTACAGTCAGGCACCATTTTACTGTATAAATAAAAACAGAGCATCTCCAGAAGCAGATGGTAAATGGCTGGGAAGTCCAAGAAATAAGACTTCTGTTGGTAATTTTCCAAAAATAAAAGATGTTTATAATTCCTGTAGTGCCAAATACAGGATAGCTACTATTGCAGAAACTGAAGACACATCTACTCATAGGATTTTTGGGTTTTAGCACCTTGTGATTTTTAGCATTTAAAGTACCACTGGGCACATAATCTTCAGATTCTCAAAATCCTTCCATCCTACGTTGCGTATCCCTCATTTAGGACAGCATTACGAAGAAAGCTCTCACACATATTCTGGGAAATCAGCATAACTGCATTCCTCTCTGAAATGCCCGAAAACTCACGTACACAGCATGGGGAAGAAAAAGAAGGAATTAGAGGTCTGTGCACAGTTGCAGGGCTACAATCTCCTTGGCCTCAGAGAGACGTGGTGGGACAGCTCACACGACTGGCGTGCTGCAGTGGACAGGTAGAGGCTCTTTAGGGAGGCCAGGCCAGGAAGGTGAGGCAAGGGAGCTGCCCTTTACATGAGAACCACAGGAACGTGTGGAGCTCTGCCTTGCGATGGATGATGAGCCAGCTGAGAGTTTATGGGTCGGGATTAGAGGGCAGGCCAACGTGAGCAGTGTTGTGCTCAGTGTCTGCTATAAACCTACTGATCAGGAAGAAATAGGTGACTGGCGATTGGGGTCCTGGTGGGCAACAAATGAACAAGGCAAAGAAGGACCAGCAGCATCTAATTAAAGACTAGAATGGGTTCCCAGATAAGTTGTGGAGTCTCCATCCTTGGAGATATTCAAAGCACAACAGATCCCAGGCAAACGCCTTTAGTTGACCCTGCTTTCAGCAGGGGGTTTGGACTAGAAAACCTGCAGAGGTCCCTTGCAACCTCAACAATTCTGTGATTCTATGATTATCTCAAAATATTTTTTGATGCAAACACTGCAGTTTCATTTAATTACATACACCGATCCACTACTGTACTGGAAGACTGTCTCAAGCCAAAAGCCATGATCCACCAAATATATAAAAGCGTAGCTTTGTTCATATGAGCTCCAGAACCAGGAGGCATGCAGGGATTGAAGCAACCAACTTCCATCAGTGGAAGAGGATAAATAGAGTGAAATACATACATTTCCTTTCCTTCCACAAAGTCCAATCATTTAATTTTTAGATTTGAACTCAGTTTTGTGGATTTACTTTAAAGATTACAAGTGGGCCTAGTTACATAAGAAGAACTTTGGCTACGAGTACTGGAGAACTATAGATTTTTCCAAGAAATTCAGAACTTGCAACAGAACAGACCCTGCAAAATCTCTTAAGTCCTGGAGTAGGAGGAGGGAAGAAAAGTAGACAGATTCTTCATATACAGGACTAGCAACAGCACAAACTCAGTGCAGACCAGCATTAAATTTCGCATTTTCAGGAGAATTCCAGCTTTCCCAAAAAGCACTTCCAGTGAAGGTTGTGCTTTTAAGTTTGAAACTAAGAGCCATAGATTTTTCATACCAAGAAGGCAATTAAATCAAATCACCAATTATTTCAAAGTCTTCTAATTCCTTGGGTACATGGCTCATGTTTTTAAACTGATTACAGTGTAAATCTCATGAAATAGACCAAAACATTGTAAAGGAGTGTCTAAAAAAACAACTATGCATATTTATCCTAATTAATGATGGAAATCAAGCACTTACTTCCACTGTAGCTAGAAATGAGCAAATACACCTCTACTAACAGGAAGCAAGAATAATCTGCCGGAAAAGCTAAGTTACAAGAATCCAGAGTGATGGCAGTTAGTGATCCACTGTAATTTATACTGCTCAGCATAGAATTAACATAGCTCAGTGATCAGAAATGTGTGAAACATGAACGAGATTTTTAATTAAGTTTCTAAAAAGATATTAAAAAAAGATATTCTAAAGTTTATCTCAATATTAAATTCTGTTCTCAACTGAAAAAAATTACAACGCTGGTTTTCTTTGTGATGTTCTTACAAATCCACATGCAATACATTAAGATTCCCTTACCCATTGCTTTTGTTTCTTCTCTTTTAGCATTCAGCAGGGAAAATTTGAATTTTGCTCTGACTTCACTTTTTGGACAACTGACTAAAAGCAAATATAATGACAGGTAGTCTTTGCTTTCATCGTCTAATCCCTTTGGATTCACTCTCAGGCACCTGAAAGAAATGCAGAAATTGTACATTTTTAAATTGTACCCAAAATAAATTCAGAAATATTTTTATAAGATACAATGATACATGCTACCAAAACAAATATTTCCCTTATGACTGTTGAAACTTTGAAATGAGAACCAATCCAAACCTATACTAAAACTTAAAGAAATGTCCGAATTTTAATATTTATTTGCAGTTTAACTTTGCAACTTTCTTGAGTGGGGGGAAAAAAAAAACCCAAAACAAAAAACCCAAAGCAGTTGCTAGAATAAAGACCTTACCACTTCATTTTGTCATTTGGCCCTGATGAAAAGGTAGAACTCTTTAAAACTTCACCCATTTCTTCTCGGCAAAAACTGAAGTTATTAATGGTCCACATGTAGGAAAATTTTACTACTTTAACCTGAACAAAAGATGCAGAAAATGTCAATAAAATTTAACTCGCATATCAAGCATTAACTATGAGAACTAGTTAGACTGTCAGCACAACTCAGTATTTTTAGGTTGTTTTTTTAAATTATGACTAGAAAATAAAGCCATTGGAATTTATGTAGATTACCTGTGTGTAACACCAGCTTTCAGCCACAGGTCCACTGGACATCTCCCCAGGAGGAGGTGGGGTGGGAACCCTTGACATTGCCACTTATTGCAGGTTTATAGTATCAAGATAGCAATCCAAACTTCAGTAATTCTCCTAAAAAAAGTAATTCATATATTTTGTTCACCCTTTTTAAGTGTGAAGAAAAAAAAAAAATCCGTATTTTGATATCCATATTACTGTGCTTACTAAACAATGCATCTGAAAATTAGACTTGAAAAGAGGACAATGGCTTTGGCGTTTAGACAAGCTAGGTGTCACACACTAATGACCACTTGTACTCAAAATTTGCAGGCTGAATCCTCATGCTTTATATAAAAGCAAGTGCCTATGCATCATACAATAACACTAACAACATTATTTCAACATCACCTTTGCAAATTACCACCTTGATCACTCCAGTCATGTTATACTTTCTTCAGGATCTTCTCCTTTGATTTGGAGAATAACTAGGGCCCTCTGAGCACTCAGTTGTTAGTAGTAATGCGTTAGTTGTCCACACAGGCATACTTCAGTCCCAAAAGAGCACCTAGCCACCTGCGAGTAGAATAGGTTCAAACAATCCTGGGATTTCTCAAGGGAGGGTAAGAAACTAAACTTGCATTTAAAGTAGTATTTTCTTCACATGGTTGCCTTGTATCTTTAATACCCACAGATTCAACTGAAGAACTATAATCACCACAATTATGTGCTTGTTCCCTATTGAAGCACAAAGCTGAAAAACAGTTTAAGTCAGCTCACCAACTCTGAAGAATTTTCTAATAGCAAATAAAGCAATTTTGTTATGGATTATCACCTAACAGAGCACTGCAATTTCTCCTGCCCATTTGAAGTTGAGTCACATGCCCAGATTCATCACATCTAGCTACAGACATGCAATTAGTCAGTCTACTTGCACTAGCCTTTGTACATAGCTAATGAACGAAGGCGGGCCTGTCAGAGGGTGGCTCTGGGTTACTGGGCTGACTCTCATTTAGGTAGGGTTTGCTGTCATCTTTAGACAGGTTCCTGCCAGAAGCACAGCTTCTCACTTAAGCAGCTCCAATAAGTTGCTAAAAAGAAGTGAAATGAACCCTGATCAAACCAGATGAAAGTCACAATTGTTTCTGCCACACAACAGTTTCTCTTTTAGTACAGAAAGCTTCTTTAAACATATCCTGCTATTGCCAAAGCAACATCAGAAGTCTACAATCTTCTTGCAAGGTTTGAGTGCTTCACCATATAGGTCTTTTTACTTGTGATAGAACAGCATTAATTATCTTACTGAAAAGATGGGATTGCACACCACTAGTCATGTTAGACCTCTTCCTCCATGGACGGGCAACACACTTAGAAACAAGTTTTCTGCAAACATTGGTAAGAAGACACTGCAAGACCACATACAATTCAGTCACGATGTGAGCAAGTTTATTATTCCTATGGGAAGAAGAATTCTCTGTGAATCGCTATGATCCTCAGTGGATTCTTTCCCTCCTGCCTTTCTGGTACCTCTTCTCACTCACTTGCAATTTCAATTAGCTCTTCCACATTAAAGCCTGCTGACATGGGAATCGCTCTGAATCACGAATGTATAAAACCTTGAAAACAAAACTAATTCTCAGCTTTTACAGGATGAGGAAGCAGATGGTATACAATCAGATCCCTTAACAGATCTCTACTAACAGATCTACTACGACAAGATGAAAAAAATCATTGAACGGCTCTCCTGCAAGACATGGATCATTGAGACATTCAAGTGTAATCACAAACACAATTTTGCTGCCTCTTATAAGTGACTTTTCTTTCCAAATAAAACTTGTATTTATTTATTTAAGGCAATTTTCAGTACTTAATTAGTACTTTCCATAAATGAAAACTAGTAACAAACAGCCACCCTAAATTTAAGATAATTGAACTTGTTTGCCCTATATTTTTTTTAAGCAGGAATCATGTATTGCGGAAGCTGTGTTTACATAGATTTTGTTTACAGGTTTACAGTTTGTTTTGATCCTCTCTATGGAACCACCCAGAGTAAAATTCCTGAGAGGGACACATGTGAACACCCCTCTTTCATAAAGCAAGTATTAGTAGTTATATTACCATTATTTCTGGAAGCACATCCTATTCAATAGTAACAACTGAAGCTGTTACCCAAATACATGATGGATTTTATATAGGACCATATCCTGAAAGTTAGAAAGTTCCTGTTAGAACAGTTTACCTCAGCCTTACTGAACCTGTTTGCTCTTCTTCAACTCTCCAAAGCTAAAACCAGGAAGAAATACAGGCCATTCCTTATTTTGTCATTTGCATGAGATGCACAGGACTGTCTCATCTCTGATCTGTTCCTCAATTCTTTCAGTCCATTAGACCAGTCAGCTCCTAATAACCACGAAGGAGCAGCAGATCTGAGCCAAGTTTGCTCTGAAGGGGTCTCTAAATTGAAAAAGGCTGAAAATAATTGCTGTATAGTATCCTCTTTAGAAAGTGTCCAGTGACCTTATGCCAGCTACCAGTACTTATCTGCCCCCTCCTGTCTCACAGCTAGATCAGCTTGATTCACTGAGAATTTAACTCTAAACAAATGTGGTTATTTTCAATTATTTTCATGTCGGTCTGCTGCCTTGTCTCTGTACCTGTTCTACCCAGGGCATTCGTACTTCAGAGGCTGCTTCCACCTGCTGCATGGCATTTATTATTTATTTCAGGTTCTGACAGAAGCCATGATTTTCCATAAGTACGCTTTTCAGATCCTTCTGAATAGCTTCAGCTTTTTGTAAAGTTTCTCATTATAGTATTAGGACCAGACAACTGATTTTCCTGAGCTCCTGATACGTCTTTGAGGAACAGATTTGTACCTCACTTTTTCTGGCACTGATTTACTAAGCCAGTCAAATTTTTAGATTGAGAAAACTGGGAGAAAGCAAGAACTTTGGATAGTTTGATATCATACTAGGAGCCTGCATCCCTTGAGGAGCAATCTTTTTTATTTTTTAATATGCCTAGACACATAATTTTTAAAAAAGTAAAACCATCCAACAGCAAACTGAACAACGGAGAACGAATAAACAGAGCATCAGATGCTCTGTTAAGATGTACCGAAAGACTGCCAGAGAACAGCAGGAAACAGTTTAGCAGTACTGCTGATCTGCCCCTCACTTTACTTAATCTATTAATCAGGATTTGGGTGGGGACATGGAGACATTTACCCAACCTACAAGGCGAAAGAACACAAGCTTCAAAGATGTTATCGTGGAGCACAGAGGTGTTTGGGGAAGGAAGAACTTTTTCAGTCCCCAGGCTGACACCCAAACTGAGTGGGCCACCACATGCCTTACCTGCTTCATGCGGCCACCGATGGTTACCAGGGCAAGGTGGACCTCGCATGGGCAGACTGAAGGCAAGAAGAAAGATGCACCTACACACTCACCCTTTGTTCTACGTACTGTACTCTGCTTGGGGAGAAGACTAAATACTACTTTGAAGAAAGTGTTTATGAACTATTGATTAGCCACTGTCATAAGCTCCCACAAGAAGGTTTTTCAAGTACCAAACCCTCATCACAACCTATTAGATCAAATGCTTGGGAACAGACAGAGCTGCAGTTCAGAAAACCAGTCAGAGAATGACTGGGCAGAATTAAATCAATGAAGTGCAGGAAGACAGGCCTGTTATCTGCAGGATGGAACAATTTAGAGGGACAATTTTCATGCTAGAACCTGCATTTATTCCTCTGCAGGCTATCACGAACAAAGCATCAGAGGTGACAGGACATTATCAGGTAATACCTCCGAGAGTTTTCAGGCAATGTCATGCCTGTCTGGACATGGCTTAACAAACCAGTCAGTGTGGCCATTTTGCCAGGCATGTTTATGCACTGGGAACACTAAAACAAGTTTTAATGGATGAGCACAAAAGAAGTTTCTAGCTTCCAAAATGGAAATTAGAGATGTATTTTTAAAGTGTGTTAAGTACCTTTGTTGTTTATTTGGGATTTTTAATGAAGTGATAAACCCATACCGAATGCGGTGCAGCAGTTGGTGATGATTTTATGCTGAGAGTTTGCTTTCATTGTCTTACTTCAAAAGAGCAAAGAAAAGCTTAAAGGTATTTTACTTAACCTGTACTCCCGAACCCCAAACATGATAGGCTTATCACTTCTTTTACTGGTCTCTTAAGGTAGGTATTGGTTTCAGCTGCTAATCACCCTGCCAAATAGACCAGTCTCTGTTAAATCGGGATCTTCATGGAGCTGAGTACTACCTGCAGAGCAGTAGTGGGCAAGTAGGTAGAGATAACACAAAAGAAGAGATTTTGCAAAGCACATTTATTTAGGAATCGACTGAAGTACTTTCCTATTCAAACAAATACTTGTGTTAAACTTCAAGCCATCTGAAGTTGATTATCTCTAATTACCTGTACATAGAGTGTAAAGAAAGCATGGGCTACCCTCCATAAAACATATTTACACTAAATTCCATCAAAAGCTGTATCAGCTATTTTCCTAACTTTTAAGAGATCTTAAGATTCAAAGCTACTTCATATACCAATACAACATGAATTTAATCAAACATATCTTGTTTCCCTTCCCAGAAATTGCATATTTGTCAATATTATTCTAAAAGTTACTTTTCAACCTCTTAGAGCTAGACAAGAACACATTCACAGTCTCTTACATCTTGCATTGGAATAATCTCAACTTTTTCACTGAAAAAATGACTAGCTCATTAAGAAAGTACCACATGCATATATACACACAAAGGAATTCTCTATTCCTCCAATAATAAACCCGCAAAACACTTCATAAACCTATCTGAAGAATTGCCCTAAGTGTTAACACGATCTTTTGCCAGCTCTCATGTCTAAGAGTGGAAGCTCAGTATAACAAGTATATCCTAACAGTTCTTTCAGCATAACAATAGTGTAGCAGGCGCATACAAGCAGGTGTGCATGTTAACCAGAGACCATAGCAATCTTTTATCTTTGTATTTCAATAAGGTATTACAGTCAACAAACCACTGGCAGGAATCGCTAGATAAACTGCCTTCTTCAGGGTATCCAACACACCCCGAAAGTCAAATCCAGTCTGCCAGAACCTAACCCACAGATCAGCTCACCAAGCAAATCAGTGACCCCGTCCTGCTCCCTCAAAAGCGAGAAGGAAAGCGCTTTGAGAAGCAGATGATCAGTTACTGCTGACCCTCTTCTCTCTGCTATCCCTTCTTTCCAGGGCTTGAGCCTCCAGGATCAAAGTGTTTCCCTCCCAGGCTGTCCGTATTTTGGCACATCATAGGACTTCCAACATCTCATCACATGATATAACTAAACATGAGTGAGTCTGGCACAGTGTGGGCTTATTCTCGAGTCCTGTCCAGAAACTGAGTAACAAAGCAACACGTAACAGCGATGTCATGGTGCACTTCCAAACCAGGACAGCACAGAGTCTCCACAATGCCCCTGGAAAAGGCTATGGAGCCTGTCCTGCCTGAAACATCAAACATCTCTATCCAACAAACTACTTCAAGCATTTAACAGCTAAAGTAAAAGTTAAAGTAACTTACTGTCTAAGAGTGACCAGTAACAATATCATTTAGCAGTCTCTAAGGAAAGCCTAATAAATGACTATACCAACAAATCCCACATGCATGTATTGCACGTTCCATTTGAATGGTGATGGCCTTTTCCTGAACAGGGCTGAACATTTCAAGAAATGCAAAGCTGTTATGAATTAACTTTTTTCCCCTTTGAAAATATTGATATTTCATCACTGGCTGAAATAAAAGATCATCTTCTGAAGGTTAACTGGCAAATAACGCCCTGTCCCTCTAACTTTTTATTCCTAGTAAATCCATAATTCAGAAGCCAAATACAGTTTGTCTAATTGTACAGCCAAAACTTTGGGTTTTTAAAAAAAATCTAAAGTGAATAAGCCTTCCATTCAATAAAATCAGTTTCCAAAAACCCATTCAAAATAAACATGCTTTAGCTACAGAGATACTGATTTCATTTCCTCTCATTAAATGATCATCAGTGAATAAAGTATTATATAGTATTATATATT
>NW_009193746.1:0-12333 GCF_000690835.1 Fulmarus glacialis | reverse complement strand
TTCCTCCCCCCCTTTAATTAGAAATCAGCACGCTGGAGCTTGAAACAAGGTCAGAATGGCAAACCCCCAACATCACCGCCTAGTTCTGACTTCGTTTTGTACGGGGATATTTTTCTTCCAACAGCTTTCACAGGCCTGTTGGCGTCTTGCTCATCTTCCTTGAGTGCGTCAGGGACTCCTGTTAAGCTGCAGCAGCACAGGTCTTCAAGGGAGCATCCTGGTTTCTGTATCCTGAATGCTGGAGACGGAACCCTTAACTAAGACAAAAGGGATACGCAGAGGAGACAAGTTCAAAAGGATCACTTTATCCTCTCCAGCTACAGAATTCAGGTGTATTCTGTCCTGGCTGTGAGGCTGCAACTTCTGTCTGGTTTCTCCGAATTTATATCAAGCAGGGGATGCTTGGTTTCTTGGTCCAAAATGGTGACAGGGACAGGTTTCCTGAAGAAGTGGCTGTCTTGCCTGCAGAGGAAGGTGCTGTGGGAACGTGTCCTACTTCAACTAAGCTTCAGAGGAAATTCAGCAACAGTTTGAAATGGAAATGTTTATTTTCCCCTTTCACTCTGACCTTGTTTTTATTCTGACTCAATTTTGTTCTAATTTTTGGACCACATATTAAAGTAAAAAAATTTCCATCTTGGAATATTTCAGAATTTCCATTCTGGAAAATATTTAAAGATCTTGACTTTTATTTTTCCTTTCAACCTGCAACCAGGAGGAAATGAAATCAACACCCTGGCATCTCTTTTGGAGACAAAATCCTGTTTTCTGATCTCTTCCTGACACTGGCTTTCTGATTTTGCTGGTGCGTTGAATGGGGATGATGGCTTTGCTACACTGGAACTCATTCCCAAGTAGTCTCTCGCTTCATCCTCTGCTTGGCATTTAGTACTAAGGCCGAGGCAAACCAAGATGCAGGTTTGAGTCCCCATTGAACACTGATCCACACTTTGAGTTCTGCAGATGGGAAGTCGCTCAGGAAACAGTATTATATCTGGCATCGTTTTTTTTCTTATAAAAAGAGCCCGTGAGCTGGGGACGGAGCAGGGATGTTGCCGAGAATTTGCAAGTATAGAGAGGCAATATTTTTGACCTCTGTAAGTACAAAGTGTATTGCGAGCTGCACCTCCAAGCAAAATAGCAGCTTAGACATCGCTAAACGGCAAAAGCCGGAATTGTGGTGTACAGATCCTAAATCCCTGCCCGGTCCCCAGCAGTTCTCCTCCTTCCCCTGCTGATGGCAGTGCTCTGACTCCTAACCCCGCTGCGCAGAGGGACCCTCGCAGCAGAGGAGTGACCTGAACATGCTTGGCGTTCAGATATGGCTCAGGATAAACCTTTAAGGGGGAGAAATGACTTGCATGATTATTTTAAACCTAGTGGTTTTCTGTAAGAGCTTGAGGCTGAGATAAGTGGTATGTTGGCAGACTGAGCTTTTGGAGGGGCCAGAACTGCTGTTTGTAGCCCTGTGCTCACAAGCTTTTCTCTTCCTCGCTTCTCCACCCAAAGCCGTGAGGGCTTCATCACTGGGTGCAGCCTGGCACGACTCAGCTGGCTGGCACGAGTCGGGCCTCTGGCCCAGAGATTTGCCTTAGTCATCAACTTGATCCTCAGATCTTTCAGATCAAACCTCCCTGAGATCAGCAAACCACAGGAGAGCGCTAGGTCCTACAGGGAAGGGAATCCCTCAGTGCGTGCTCACACCTCCTAATGGGACTTGGGGAGGCACGGTGCCACAGGAGAGAAATGACTTGACTTTGTCGGTTGGCCCAACTATTCATCCTTAAATGAAACAAGTTTATCCCAATAAAAATACGCCACTCAGGTTAGAGAGTAGTTTCTTCAAGCTATTCATTTTGAGTAAAACACAAAGCACAGGTACACTCCAAAGAGGTCTTTTTTTCCAAAGTATGAATCTTCAGTTCCCAGTTTGCAATTTCTTTCTCTTTGATATAGTCCTTTATCAAATAGTGTAACATTAAAGCAATCCCCCTCTTTAATAAACCAAGAAATGGGAATCTCACTTGCAAAATAAGGATTCCTGGTGAAGCTTTGATAATTTAATAATACTAAAAAAGGAATTTTTTTTCCCAGTTGGCAAAACCCAGAGCTTTCCGCAAAGTGGCAAACAAGCAATTGAAGAAACGGCAGAGTCAGCTCTGAGCTGTGAGGTTTAAATCAAAACATGCACCCTTAAAAAGTATCTCAGGGGCTTTAGGGGCCCCAAGAAGGAGGAAGGGCAATTCATCTGCCTTGGGTTTTAGCTGGTGGCTTGGGTTGTTCAAAGAGATAGCATGTGTGTGGGAATACTTCCCCTGGTAAATGAAGATATTCACTCATCAAAGCGGGAACCTGCCAAACGTGTGTTGCATAAAGGGGGAAATTCCAGGCATTCTTGGGGAAATTGCAACTTTGAGACTGCAGAATCGAGCCCGTACCAGGTGAAATGCTCGTAGACCGTCACGAGATCTGTGTCCGGCGCATGAAAGCAGGCTTGAATGAGCAACAAGAGCGCAATAGTGGGTCGTAATGTTCCTGTGTGAGGAGGGAAGGAGGCATTTTCTACTCCTTATGGACTGGAAATTTCTTCCCAGCACAGTATTGCAGTCATACTGATAACCACAGCTCCATCTGGCCATCCATTATTCATATAGACCCCAACACCGCTGGGAGTCCGCACATACAAGAAGCAGCAGTGTTTTAGCTGTTAATTGGATGGGTAAGTTCCCCTCTCCTGAGGGCCAAGGTGAACTTCCCATTGACCTAAAACTGGTTTCTGGAGGCTGGAACGGAGCCCAGGGTGCTCAGAGCAGGTGGCTTTGACCAGCGTTTGCTGCACTTGCTGTGCAGAGCTGGGGGCTGTGGTTGCTTCCAGGCTTTTCAGAGTAATCTGGTGAAAGAGGGAAGGACAGATCCCAGCCTTGCTGTGAAATCAGTGGCATCCTGGCTCCCATGGGATCACCCAGCCTAATGCTTTGGTGTAGTAACAAGTTTCTCCTTCCCATAATTCCTTTGATCCTCCACTTTGTGGAAAGGGGAGGGTTTCTGTAAAAGAGCAGTATTGCACAGCTCTTGCCTCCTGCTTGCTCTGCTTCAGGCCATTGCTGACTCTCTGACTTGTTCCCACAGCCACCTGCATCATCCTGACTCAGCTGGCAGACAGGGATACATGGAACTTAAGATGGTCTCTTACTTTGCACTGAAACCACCTAAAAACCCCCAGCCTGTCAAATGTAGATGCAACTGGACAAACAGTCCCTGAGGGAAGGGAGCCGTAAGTGTTTCATCGTGCTGTGGGAATGGATAGGAAAGGGGACAATTAGGCTGACATGTTGTGAGCAGATGCCCGGTGATGCTGGAGGTGGGCTTGTAGGGTGGGGAACAGGTCAGGTCTGTGCCCTGTTGTGGTGCCGTATGCTTGTCGTCTAAAGCCCCACAGCTATTTTGTCAGAGTTTTCCTCTAGAAACCAAGAAGGGAAATGTTCCGGGTGTATTTCCTTCGTCTTGTGTGCGTGGTGGTACCAGAAGTGCTTGTTCCTCTGTGCAGTACCTGCATGGCACCACACTAAGGCAGCCTCATGCCCACTTGCATTGAATATTTTCCCAGATTTGGCAAACTGCTGGAACTAAACCAGGGACAGCTGTCAGGCAAGTCTTAACATAGATCTGATCCATGTCCTCCACCTCCCCTGTGGCCTCCCTGCTCTTACAGGGCTCCTTTTTTTAAAGTCTTTGGTGCTTGAGGATCTCCTGGCCAGCCAAAACTCGAAGTGTCTAGAACTAGAGCAGCTCACTAACACGCCTCGCAAGAGACGAATAGTGTCCCTCTTTGCCTGTCCATTGCAAAAATATTCCCCTGCCTTCATCTGTCCAGTAGCCCTAAGTGGCTTTCCAAATGTGTTTATCTGAAATTCTTTACATTTTTACCCGCGTCCCGTGCATGGGAAGCGGCTGGGCTCTCGGATGCACTGCACTGAAATCAGCGCTTAATGTACATCTGGTTGCTGGCCTGGTGCGGAGTTATCTAGAGGAGACGATCCTGTTGAAGGAAGAAGAGTACAGAAATCAGGCCAGTGCCCTCAGTGAAAATGCAGGTGATAAATGTACCCCCGTGATTACATTCCTCTTCTGTGTGGCTCGGCATTGCTAACTAATCCCTCCTAGGAAGAAGGCGAAGGAAGCGGGGAGCTGTAAATTACAGCTCGGCTTAATTGGCTGGCGTGAGTTTGCTGTGAGGCCAGGCTGGGAATACACAAAATATCTTTATGTAAAAGAAGTGGTTATTAGCAGGAGATGCAATGAAATGGGGGTTTCAACCAGTTGGTGTCTTGTGGTTGGATCCTCCCGTGTCTAAAAAGGTGCAAACTCCAACCGAAGCTTTTCCTGCCGTTGGGACGTTCTTAATATTTCTCTCTCCCCGGTGGATTCTCTAGTGTCTAATAATATTACTAATAAGCTGCAACGTGAGCTCAACAATTTCTTTCAGTGTGGGCATTAATAGGTCTCAGGATACGGGAGAGGGCCCTATTTTCATAAAACTTATAGGAACTGTAAGACCTCTGCCCCCTCCACCAAGCTGGGTTGGAACTGGCCAACAAATTTGAAAGTTATTGGAGACAGGGGAGATAAGTATGTTTATTTTATTTATATTTTATATATGTATCCCACGTGCAGACTGATTGCCTAAACCTCATTTCTTAAGAGACCAAGCTTAAACCTTATGTTTGCCTCTCTATTGTAATAAACTTTGTCTCCTTTTATTTACCCACCTGTAGGATTTGATGATTTCCCCTTTTCCCCCACTCCTCAATTTCCCCATATCCTGTTCCCGAAAGAGCTGGGGCCTTCCCAAGGGATCATTTCATGCTGTTTCCCAGGAGGTCTGCCTTGAAGGATGCTGATATGTAGGTGGACATATGTTATGCTTGTATTATTTGCTCTGCAGTGAGAGGGAAAAGTGTATTCAGAGATACCTTGCTCTGGTCTCTCCCAAAGGCAGTTTAGATTTGTGTGGTTTCTTTTGAATCTGTCAAAGGCATCAATATCCCCGCAGGGAAAGAATACTGAAACAATGCAAAATAGGAGAGACATGAGAATTTTAAATATATTTAGTCCAGGAGGCCACTTTTATTGGCTTGGAAAGGATCTTTCTTTTGGGGACTGATGTTTTTGATGACACCTGAAAACCCAGCAATTTCAGAATTTGGATCCATGAGTCAATATACTTTTAATGCTCCTTCAGTACGTGTGCACGCACAAATTATCCCCTCGCACACGCAACATTATGTACATGTTTTCCTCTCCCAGCATTCCAGCCTGCTTGGGTTGACCTTGTCTCTCTCAGTGATTTAGGTTTTAGAGAAGGAATGGGTAAGGATTTGCTTTGACATTTAAAGGCAATCCAGGTAATTGATAGCACTGGCAGCGTCCATCTCTCCCTCCATATATCTGCACAACAGTATCTATTTTTGACGTAGCTGACACGCCATTTCCTTTGGCAGCCCAAGGGCGGCTCATCTTTAAATTAAACTCGTCTCCGACCCTTCCAATCTGCGAGCTGTACAGAGGCAGACACTGGTGGGGTATATCATCTGGAGACTGTGCAGGCATATTTGAGCAGGGTGATGTATTATCAAAAGGGCTCTGCATTACTGCTAGCTGGAACCAAAACAAGCTCTAAAGTATTAACTAATGACATGGGAAGTCCCTTAGGTATCTAATCACCTTTAATGTTCAGATTTAGAAGACAACTTTAAAGGAAGAAAAAGAGATTAGCGGGTCAGGTCAGAGCACCCCTTCCCCCTCCCTCCGCCCCCAAAATACAATTGGCTTTTTAAAGTCAAAACCAGATTCATATTTCACCTCATCAGTAAATACACCATTAAAAACCAAGCCCTAGAGCTTGGATCTTGGAGCAAAGCTTTGCTGAAGTTTGGAGGGGTTTGAACCTTTGGCTTGTATCAGAAGCAATGATGGGGTTTGGGGTCTGGAAAGCCCCCTTTGCAAGGGTTTGAGCTGAAGTTTGGTGCTGTCTGCTAGAGGAATAGGAACCCCCCTGCAAAAGTTTGGCTGCAGATCTCCAGGTTTTCATGCACGTAGACTGCTTGGTTTCAAAACAGTGTTGTGCTAATCCCTGCAGTATGTTTACCTTGTGCCACAGCTCCCTACCTGGTCAGAGGTGCTAAAGGACATGCCCATGTCATATAGGAAGTCTGTGCAGGGGGAAGGAAATACTGATTTGGCCTCCCAAGACTCAGGCCAGCATGTGGCTTGCAGAACTGGCTCTGTGGACTGAAAAAAAAACTCCTAAGAAAAGCAAAGCTGTTGTCAGTAAATTCACTTTCCTGCATTGATGTGGACCCAGCTGTATTGACTTAGAGTCCTACAAAGCTTGGGGCAAAAGCTTTCAACCCTACACTTTACTTAGTGGGCCAGTTCCTGCCTCCTAGACCAGTCCCTCTCCAGCATTGAAGGGGAGAGGGTTTAGGTTTCAATTTCTACTTGGGGATGTTGCTGCTGTTTACGGCAGGAGCAGGTCTGCATGTGAAGCGTGGGGAAGAAACCCCAGAGCCGGTACACCAGCCTAGCGTGGCATCCTGGGGAAATACCAACTAAGAGTCAAGCAAGAGGAAAGTACTTATAGTTTTGGCACAGATCTTCCTTGGGGCAATTACGCAGCCTGTTGCTCAGCAATTGCCCCACTTGCACCTTAGCTGTGGGTGATAAACCCAGACCTTGCAGGTTCAGTGCTGTGATGGAGGGAAGCTGCTAACGGGACCTTGTGAGGCTGTTCAGTCCATCCCTGGACTACAGGCAGCACGGTCAGCTCGCGTGGTGCTAAACCACACTGACTCGAAGCACTTTGCCGTATTGATTTTGCAGAAATGTCAGGAATTGCAGCCTCTGCCCTCCCTAGAGTGGGGTCCCTTCCAGTGATGGTTTCGGTTTAATTACCCAGCTTCGGATTGGGATTTCCAAGGAAGCCGAATGAGTTTTGACATCCCAAGTCCTGCTGAGTTTTCCTGCAGTGTGGGTGTTTGTCCTCTTCTGAGACCTTCTGACAGTTGTACAAGAGACCTCAGCACTAGCCTCAGTAGGCTTGGGTGTAAATGTAACATTTACAGGTATTAAAGTGACTTCAAAACCTGAATTCCACTGATTTCTTTTTCCTCCAGTAGTGCTTTGGCATCTAAGTCAGTCTTGGGTTTTTTGGAAATTTTTCCTTCAATCCTTGCTTTTTCAAGGGTGACCTGCAATTCTGAGCTCCCCAGTGTTTCTAGAAAATTAATGAAACCTGGAGATGCTCAGCATCCCTCTGAGTCAGGTTCAAAATAAAATACGGGGTTAACATACAATCTGATTTCTTTCTGTTCTCCTCACTCTTTTCAACCCTC
Source organism: Fulmarus glacialis (assembly GCF_000690835.1). Lineage (NCBI taxonomy): Eukaryota > Metazoa > Chordata > Aves > Procellariiformes > Procellariidae > Fulmarus > Fulmarus glacialis. Next base: position 4,939 of record NW_009193746.1, on the reverse strand, counting down.
TTCAAAAACTGCTTAGGAACAAACCCAATAACTTTTCTGGTTTTAGCCAACCTTTATTTACCAGCTTAAACTGCTACTCCTTTCTTTTGAGAGTATAGTCTGTTTTAGGGTAAGACTTGATATCCCTGAAACACAGAGAAGACAGTAAATATGGGAGCTGGCCTCAGGTAGGAGGACAAGCATGATGGAGGGGAAGATGACCAAAGTCTTTTATTCTTTATTTAAAATCAAAAAGCCACACAATCATCACCAACAAAATAAAGCTGTGGAATTGTATCCAAGTGCTTGCATACATCCAGGGGTTGTGATGACATCATAAGTCACTGGAGCTCTGTTCTCATCTCATTTGTTATGATGTCACCTCTCCAGACATATTTATAACTTTGCAATTTGTGGTTCCCAATCGTTTATTCTCGTTAGATAAATACACGGATGGGGGGCTTTGGTGACATCGTGGTAAACCATGGGAGTGAAGCCTGAGTATTTTCTGATTGTGTTGCTGAGCTGGAGCCTGGCAGCTTTCCCCAGGCTCATGTGGTTGCCCATGTTGAGTGATGCTGGTGGGACGTTGCCCTGGAACAAGGAATGGGAAGTGCTTGTGTTTTCCTCTCCCTCTTTTCTGTTAGCACCTGTAGGCTGGCATTAGCATTGTCGTACCAGCTGGTGGTTGGTTCACCTGAAGGGTCTCTTGGTAAGAAGCTGGAGATGTTTCCTGGGACAGGAATTGAGGATTATGGCAGTCGACACGCAGCACCAACCTGCTCAGAGCACCCAAGCTCAGAAGGGCAATTGTGCTGTTTCACGCTTTTCCAGTGCCTTGTGTCCAGGCGTAGAGATAGAAAGGACATTTTAACTGCTTGATCTTGTAAAATGGGCAACTTAAATCAGATACTTATATGCAGAAGAATAGGTGAGAACCTCTTTATAGACGTGGGAGAAATTATTAGCACTTTGGCAAGATGCTGGGGGGATTATATGGGAGATAGGAGCACTGGAAGCGGGTATCCATGTTGGGTCGCTGACACTGAGCCAATCCATCACTGCCTTGTGCTCCCTGTCCCTCCCTTGAGAGGAGGAGGTGAAATCTCCACTGAAAGCTAGTTGGCACGGCTGCTGCCTTCACGCTCTGCTGGAGCTCAGCTTACTTTCATGTTTCACTTTTGATTATTGAAGTCCAAATTGTAATGGGAGATGATTAGAGTGGCGGAAAGCTGATGGTGCCCACCTACGTGAAAGGCAGCGTAGGGTTCCACCAAGAAAGCTGGGTGGGCAGTGGGTCTGACTCGCTGCCAAAGTGGTAGGTAGTGAGCTCCTATGGAGAGGGAAGGAATGGGCAGATGCCAGGTCAGTAGGGCTCTGAGGAAGGACTTTAGCAGGCAGCTTCTGAGCTGCATTTGCTAGTGACCCATCAGTTGTTGCTTTTCTTTGAGCGTGATGCTGTGTTTGGAGGTCTTGGAGCGTAACCCAGGTGATAGCATGGTCCCAGCTCTGCCCTTCCCTTGCTAAATGGACCCTAGAGAATATGGGCCATTCTAGTGTGAAGGCATCAAGCTTCCTTGGGGTCTCCTGTTATCCTGGATATGCCTAGGAAGGATTTGTTTCCTTCTGAAGAAGTCAGTGGCATGGGAAAAAACTGGTGGCTCCATCAGCTAGTGCTCTGAATGATGCTGCGTTAGCATCACTCCTTGAGCTCTTGGAGGACTAATGCTAGCGTATCACATGCCACTGGCTCAGCTCCAGGGATGTCGGCTTTCGTCTCCCTGCATCTCCCGAGAGCGCTGTGAAAACCACACTGGTCATGGTACAAATATTCTTAGTATTCGAAGAAGCACAAATATTTTCTGCCTCTTTATGCCAAAACCAACAAGGGTGGTTGAGGGCTATTTTCTACTGCCACCTCCTTGCTCTAGCGTAAGGCTGTGGTTCCTAAATAGGACCTTACTGCACTCTTACTGTGGTCCGTATCACTTGTCTTTCTTCTCTATCTGCCAGCAGGCAAGATTCAACCGCAGCACTGGTTTGGGGGGTAACCAGTGTATTTGTCCGTTTGTCATGGGTCTGGGTACATATGCGCTGCTGAGCAAGGCTGATGAAGGCGGGGATGACAAGGGGCCATTTGATCTGCCTGGGTGCTTTAGGTGCTGAATGAGGCACGGAAGTCTCTTAGGCTCCCTGTGCAGAAGATTGCACTGGTTGCACAATCGGTGCCAAGAGGGGAATACTTGTCAGCCCCTTTTCTGCCATCTCTTCCAAAAGAGAGAGGCCCAGCTCCCAATTTGGCTGCCAACAACTGGGTTAGATGGATTCAGGACAGGTTGCATCTAGGTCTAGAGGAACCAGTACAAATTTTCTGGTCCCCAAGCAGCGCGCACATAACGCAGAGCTCTCTACAAACTTGGCACAAGGCAATAGTGGAGATGGATGAGACTCTGTGAGAATGTTGTAAGGTTCAGATAAAATCTGCCGTTCTCAGGGCAGGGTCTCTGTGCGGTGGTGTCGAGGGTAAATGGAGTTTACCCACTTGTAACGTGACTGACATGCTGTTTATCCATTTCTCATCTACGCCAGGCAATGGAAATAATTTCTTTTAATATCCCGTCTTGACGTCGGGAGGGCGGGGGGAATCGCCCCACCGGGGGGCTCAGGAGCAGGTGCATGGGGGTCACAGGAACGCTACCATTCCCATGGCATCGGAGGGGGCTCTGGGCTTACTGGGAGCACTGGGTGGGAGGCTTTTCACCCCAAACTTATACAAGGGTGTACTGCTAAGGAAAGGTCTGAAACCCCCTGAGTTATATTGTGCACTGTGCAGAGAGCACCCCCACTTGTGTTCTCTCTCTGCTGGCATCTTCTCTCATAATCATTCATCCTCTCTATAAACAGATTTCCCAGTAATGGTTTTCATTTTCTTTGAAGTGTCCCATTCATTCTGCTGCTCTGCCCATTCATGTGCTCAGGGTTCCTTGAAAGGAAGACAGACACAAACATCCAAAGTGCTTGAAATATGCTAGCAGGGGGAGGGGGTGGGCAGAGGCATTTCTTTTAAAATATTTGAAGAGACTTTCATCCTTTTTACTTTTTCATCCTTTTTACTTTTTTTTTTTCACCTAAATAATTCTCTTTTTGATTTTTGGGTTGCTTTCCCCCCATAGAGATCCCAATGCAGCATGGTTTTAAAATTCCACCCCCCGCAATCTGTTCCTGCTGCTTTAAACTATTAATAAATTGAAAGCATGTTCAGGAGGCCAATTTGATCCAGCCCCAAAGTTAAGCAGGTGCTGAACTGGTTTGCTGATGGGGTACATTTCTGAACTGGGGCCTTCCAGGCTAAGACATGACTGTCATCAGGGCTCCATGGCTGGGTTTATGTGATAGAAAGGAATATTTGGCCCTGAAAATCAAGAATTGCATCTATTCCCTGCAAGGGCAGGGCATTACGAGGAAGGGCTACTTGTCTTTTTAGGGCAGACATAAACCCGAAATGGTGGGTGGTTATGGCATGTCGTGCCCTCTAACGTTTCATCAGGATCCCTTTCCACTGCAGTAACAGCCCAGATTTAAGGTTGCAAATGCTGCTTCATTTTGTCCTGATGTCCTTTGTCACACCTCCTCTGTGGTGTCTGAACCTCCCAGTGCTTCCTCATGGGACCAATCTTCAGCAATCCTCCTCCTCTGGTTGAAGAGGGACCTTGCTCTAACCCCGGAGAATGGTGTCAAACCAACCTATTTCATTTCAGTGACAAGGTGATGGCTTGCAATTGGCTCTAGTTACATCCTCGCAGACTTGTCCCAGCATAAGGGGGGGCCTTGCGTTTCTGATTAAAATTAGAAGCGTGCAGACTTTCCAAGGGAAGCTGGGTTTGGGTTTAGAGCAGAGAGGAGACCTCAGCCTGGGCGACATGGCTGCTTCTGCTCTTGGGTAACAACCCTGTGAGCATTCAAAAAGCAAGTGCCCCAAGCGAGTTCTCAACTGCACTTTTTCTCTTGACACTTGGCATTTCAGCCCACACATTCAAGGCTGCGCGTGGCATTTGGGACTGTATTTGTGGCCAGCTTGAGGGCTTGGGGTTCTTTTTAATTATTGTTATATAGTTATGGACTGGGGGCTTGGTGTATGGGAGCGAGAATGGGTTTGCTGTTTCTCCACCAGATTTTTGCATTGGCTTGTTTTTTATTAGGACATGTTTGGCTTTGATTTCAGATTTATATGTTGTTCTGTTCTATCAGGCTCCAATAGGCTTTTTGAATCCAGGCCCCCATATAAATGGAGAATTATGATTCTAACATTATGCCTAGTAGCAATAATAATAAAGAACTGGAGGTTCATATTCATGTGAGCTGCAAGCCCAAATTCTCTTTCAAGGGACTGAACCTCTGCGTGGCTGCAGACCAGGGAGGACACTCCGTTTCAGGGGGTGGAAGGTCTGTGCCCACTTGACTAAGAGGGGTTGGGTCTGGACCAGATTTGGGTGAGGAACAGAATTGGGGGAAGGAGGGAGGAACAAGCCAGCCCCTAGCATACCACAAATGTGTTTTATATTGTAATATCAAACATTGGCTTATTCTGTGTTTTCTGTTAAAACAAGTCATAAAAGAACTACTTAAAGGGGACTCCATTCCTATATTTTATATATACCCACAGAGAACATGTGGAGCGCAGATAACGGTGACCAACCTTCCCCCTCCGCTTCGCTCCTTCTCCCCCCACCGCCCCATTCATCTCCGTGATCTAATAAGAAAAAGAACAGAGCTGGTGTTAACACAGGAGGGGTTGTTAATCTATTCGGAAACGGATTTTCGGGTCCAGGCATACTATTTTTTTTTTTTTGGCTGAGAGGGGAAGGGAAGGGATGTGCATCTTGCTTCTCGGGGCCGGGGCCCAGGGCAGGCGTGGAGCGCGGTGCCCGGGGAGGGGGCGGCCGGGGCTCGCTCCCCTCGG
>NW_009193745.1:0-298 GCF_000690835.1 Fulmarus glacialis | reverse complement strand
ACCTTCCCCAGCAAGGAGAGGGGAAACCACGGGAGCACGGGGACGCTCGCCTGGCGGCTGCCAGGGCTCCCTGGAGAGCCGCGCCTCCGTCCCACTCGGGCGCCGCCATTTCCCCCGCTCCCGCAACCGCCTCGCTGCTTTAGCGCGCCGGGGCGCTCACCGAGTGATTTGTTTGCAATACCTCTATCAACAAATTTCGGCGGCAACAAAAGTTTTCCATTCGGCGCCCGCTTACAGGACGATCTTATCGCTCGCCATCTCGCTCGGTCCCCTTCAACAAGGTCTTAAAGCGCCTTAT
>NW_009193744.1:13806-15195 GCF_000690835.1 Fulmarus glacialis | reverse complement strand
CCTTTCAGTGGCAGCAAAGAGCCCGTCAGCAAGCTGGTAAGATTGAATTCACCTCTCCTGCCCACATCCACCCAAGTTTTAGAGCTGGGAGAATCAGCCCTTGGGTACAGGGACGTTGCAGAGACAAGTCAGGACAACCCCAGCCTGCTGAGCTCCAGCACCCGCCCGCTCTGCCCCACAGCCCTGGGAACAAGCGTGGGGCTCGGAGCAGCCCGGACCCAGCACCTCCAGAGCAGGAGGAATCGAAGCGCAGGGCAGCAGAGCCAGGAGCACACACCCAAGAGCTTTTAGCAACTGTAGGAAACAGCTCCGCAGCGCGCTTCCCGAGGAGTCCAAACACACCGTGTTTGCTTTGCTGATAGAAAGCCTCTGACGAACGTGTAATCACGAGACATTTAGCAATCTGAGCGTGCTATGTAAATACAACATAATTTATTGGTTCCATTTCAGAGAACTATAGTGGTATTTGTACGAGTGTCCTAACGATAGTACAAGAAACGAGAGTCACATATGTACAGAGATTCCAGGACACAGAAAAACTTTGTAAGGAAGAAGTGGTTAGTGGTACATTTTGGTCACTGTTCACAGAAACATTTTCTCTTACTGTAAACCCTGCTCCCCCACTCCCCCCCAAATCCTAGGTAGATCTGTCTACCTACCTCGGGGGCACCGCAAAGCTCTCGTCACACAGCGGAGCTGCTTGTGCAAGCAGCAAGCAAGGCTAGCGGTCTCTGGCTGCACACCAGGGACTTTGGTTACGAGATGTGTGCAGCTGAGTGGGGATGTGCTGCTCGGGAAGAGGGAGAAGGCTCCGTACCCTAATGGGAAGCAGAAAACGGTCCACATGCAGCCAGCGAGGCCGGAGGGCAAGCAGCCCAGTTCCTTCTCGGCAGGGTCAGCGTACCACAAGGAAACGGGGAGGTGCAGATGTCCCAGCGCCTTCTCTCTGCTCATTCCCAGAGGCACAGGTCCGCTTGGCCTAATGCTGCCAGCGCGGATCCCCGTCCCCCGGGGCCGGCGCACCCAGAGCCGCAGCTGGGCTGTGCACGGGGAGAAGCTCAGCTCAGAGCTGGTGTAAGAGGCACGAGCAGATGCACAACAGCAGCGCGCCAGCACAGACTCCATTAGCAGTGGCAGTGCTGGTCTAGCCATGAAAGAAACCCAAGTCCAACTTTCAGAGGGAAAGCAAGGAGGGCCAAGCCTTGGGGACAGGATGCCCAGTGGAGGGCAAGCACAAAAGCAGCTCTATCCAAAAACTGGACTCACAGCCAGTGGAAGAGGTGCTGGAACCAAACAGCACCCCAGGGCATCCACGTACACCAGCATTTCTTCCCCGATCCCCACGTAACCTCCCTTCACGGGTGGGAAATGGCTATCCGGATGGCAGTA